>NC_054552.1:33935596-34098096 GCF_017654505.1 Polyodon spathula | reverse complement strand
TCTCTCTCTCTCTCTCTCTCTCTGATTACGTTCATGTGAACATGTGTTAATATAGTGTTGGGTTTTTAATTGAGAAATCCTTTGATTTTCACTTTGGAAGAAGACTTGTATGTATGTTTAGCACTCATTCTCTCTTTTTTTCCTGTTATTTAGCTATTAAGTTATTTTTAGATACATTTTTGATCAATTTCACAACCCATGCACTTTGGCATCGAATGTGCGACACTTTTATTTCTCACATGAAAATAAATTAATTTAATAATGATGGTATTTTCCGTTTACCACTAAGGACTGAACAACATTTCTCAAAAAACTCCTTTTTTCCCATCCCAATGATTCCCACGCATTTTTTTGGCAGAGGATCTGGGACAAACTCCAGAAGCAGAGGATTTATTTTTTCTACTTTTTTTTCCAGGCAGTGAGTTACCAGCATTTCCCAAACAGCAGAGGGAGAGAGGGACAGACGTTGTGTGTGTGTGTGTGTGGGGGGGGGGGGGGGGGGGGGGGGGGGGTGTATCCACTAGTCCGAGCTTCTGGTTGTCAATTAACACCTGAAAGGCTTTCACTTGAAGGGGCAAAATAAAATAAAAAAACAACACCACAATCCAGCTGGAAATCTGTTTGAAGGAATTAGACAAAACTCTTCGCTAATTCGCATGGCATTTGCTAATGTACTGCAGTCTCCATATAATTATATAAATATTTAAAAAAAAAATACAAAAAAATATGCAAAAAAACCAGGAAAGGGTTAAGAACAACGACTCATAAATGCTGAGGCTATTTCTTAATACAGGAAAAGAGCAGCAAGGAGGAGCTACTAATGACAAATTGTACATTACACTCTTAGGCAAAATATAAAAAATGCGCTGTTAATGTCAGTCTCACGCTCAGAGCCTCACAGGTCCTCTCAATCACGACAGGCAGATCTGTGGATGACAGGAATTTTCCAGCCTGCTATGTATCCGAGCCCTGACTCACCCTACACCCCGCTCTCACCTCTGTCTCTGAGCCCTGACTCACCCTACACCCCGCTCTCACCTCTGTCTCCGAGCCCTGACTCACCCTACACCCCACTCTCACCTCTGTCTCCGAGCCCTGACTCACCCTACACCCCAATCTCACCTCTGTCTCCAAGCCCTGACTCCCCCTACACCTCGCTCTCACCTCTGTCTCCGAGCCCTGACTCTACCTACACCCCACTCTCACCTCTGTCTCTGAGCCCTGACTCACCCTACACCACGCTCTCACCTTGCTCTCCTATCCCTGACTCACCCTAAACCCTGCTCTCACTATCTCGAAGCCCTGACACCCTACAGCCTGCTCTCATCCCGGTCTCACCTTTCTTAAGCCGCTCTCACCACGCTGGCCACTGCTTTGTTTGGTGGCTGCATGCTCTCACCACGCTGGCTACTGCTTTGTTTGGTGGCTGCACGCTCTCATCACACTGACAGCTGCTTTGCTTGGTGGCTGCATGCTCTCACCACGCTGGCCACTGCTTTGTTTGGTGGCTGCACGCTCTCACCACACTGACAGCTGCTTTGTTTGGTGGCTGCATGCTCTCACCACGCTGGTCGATGCTTTGTTTGGTGGCTGCACGCTCTCACACTCTGACAGCTGCTTTGTTTGGCGGCTACATGCTCTCACCACACTGACAGCTGCTTTGTTTGGTGGCTGCACACTCTCACCATGCTGACCGTTGCTTTGTTTGGTGGCTACATGCTCTCACCCATTGACGGCTGCTTTGTTTGGTGGCTGCATGCTCTCACCACGCTGGTCGATGCTTTGTTTGGTGGCTGCATGCTCTCACCACGCTGGTCGATGCTTTGTTTGGTGGCTGCACACTCTCACCACGCTGGTCGATGCTTTGTTTGGTGGCTGCACGCTCTCACCACGCTGACCGCTGCTTTGTTTGGTGGCTGCACGCTCTCACCACGCTGACCGCTGCTTTGTTTGGTGGCTGCACGGTCTCACCACGCTGACCGCTGCTTTGTTTGGTGGCTGCAAGGTTTAACCCCACTGCCCCCTTGTCACTGCCTGGCCAGTTCAGGATGAGCGGCAGTCAGGGGTTCAGGGCAAAGGTCAAGAGGCAGGAGCAGCTTCTTTTCAAGCCCTCATTCCACTATGTCTTTGTCAATTTCCTCCAGACGTGTTAGAGACATTTCGAGGGAGTCAGGGTGGGCCAGTTAATAAATTTACTGCCCTGAGTGCTGATACTTAAAACCTCCACACACCCAGCTAATTTCGGATAAGACACATACAGTGTAATAACTATGTGGTAAAATGGGAAAATACATCATAATGCATTGTTGGTAAAGAAAAACAACATACAAAAATAAGAAGAATATAAGGGCAAATGTAATTTATTCTCACACAAATGATCTGTGTCAGTTTCCACATGTCAATTGTAATCTAACGATAGGGTTTGCTGGACTACGCTTGGCTAGATGCCTTATCAATGATACCATTGATCAATACCGTGTTAATTACAGCCTTCTATCACAATTATAACACTTCAACATTTATTTTCTTAAGTTTCTGGTGCAATTATAAAAATAGACTTTTTTGCTGTACATTTTCATATATTTCATATCAAGCTATATTTTTATTGACTGGCTCATCTTTTGGCATCACTCACTCAAAGAGAGTTCAGGCATTTAAAAAAAAAACAAAACAAAACAAAACAAACAAAAAAATTAGCTGGATTTTTTTTTTTTTTTTTAGTACAACATATTTTGAAAAAAAGAGACTAAAATTCACACAGAGGAAGTGATTTCGTATCAGGCAGCAGCAGCAATTCTTCTGTAGCTCTGTCTTTGAGATATTTGCATTCTTTCAAACTGAGATATAAAACACAAGCAAAGAAGCAAAGCATCTTCCACAGTAGAAAAGGGGGGCTGATGATAACATTGCTTCTGGTAATAAGAGGGAGGGAAATGCATTTTTAAACCTTGGAACACTTATGTACATTATTGGTTAATCAAAAGTTTACAGATGGCGCCCCTCACACATAGACAGTTATCCCATTGCAAGGGAAAATGGGCTTTTTTTTTTTTTTTTGCCGCAGTCGATGGCTACAATGAAAAAAGCCCTTTAGTTTGTTTTTATTAAGCAACAAGCAGTCTTAATCAGCAGGAGGCATGCGGCATGCTTTCTTCCTTCTAATGTGCTATTAAGGTCTATTCAGAGTGACTGAACAATTGTCACATGAAGTGTAGAAGCACAAAGTAATCAATGATAGTTAAGAGCAGCCATTTATCACCTTGCCAGATTGAGTTGCAGGAGGAGGTCTCTGGTTCTCAGGAAGGCACGAATGCTGAAAACTCAGTGGACATGCTGGTCACAGGCTGTGCAGGTCAGGGCTCAGTGAAGGGTTTCAATCACAACCTGATTATCTACACAAAATGTAATTGAATTTTATAGCGGCTTATGTACAACCATGCTCTTGGGTTTTAGTGCATTGCTCCAATTATGATATCATAAAGAACTCTACAAGTTGCCCAGCCAGTACAGCACAGAGAACTTGCAAAGAAGTGGTCCTAGCTAGGGTACAAAGTGCCTCCGTTTGGGAAAATAGCAGCATGATACTGTATACCAATACGGTACACTCAACAATGCAGGTAACACAGTGACTGTACTCTTCATTTAGCACCAAAAGCTAAAAGTGAAAAGGGGATCTTTGCTCCTGCTTGAACAAGACAAAACAGTCCAGATCCTCAATACACACTTGGATTAGTGGGCCCTATTCCCTATTCACAAAACGATAAGGACTGTTTTAATTACTTTTATTTTAAGGACTGTTATTAGTTTAAACAGTGCATTGAGAATAATAATAATAATAATAATAATAATAATAATAATAATAATAATAAATAATAATAATAATAATAATAATGGAGCAGAGAGGACTTAAAAAGTGTATCCCTGTGTTTTCTTTTATTATAAATTCATTATAAAACCACTCATTTTCCCTGCAGCTGCTTTGCCAAGTATCAGCCTTTTCCGGGCTGGCACAGCTACCCAAGTGGTACTTAACAAAGACAGCCAACAATTTGTAACCAAAAGACAAGTGTAATTGTTATTAATTTCTGTATAATGGTGTCAACCCCAGGCTCCAATTCATCACACTCCGATTGAAAGCATGGAATAGTAGACGATGATTAATCTATGCCAACTTAGCAAAAGCTTTTGTGTTCTTTTTAAAAATATACATTACATTCAAAAAAAAAAAAAAAAACAATAGACTTTGCATATTGCGTTTGATGTTCCCTGAAACGAAAGCTGATCAGTGATCGGTCCTCAGGCCTCGTCTCACATGCATTTCAATACTCTTTTCAAGGGAGCACTTGGGCGTTTGTGGCTTTAAGATCAACATTCAGTTGGCCGAGGTCATTGTTTTTCCCATATGCCTTGTCTGTTTTCGCTCTCATTCTCTCCCTGTATGTATATACAGAGGATGCCAGGAAGAAGCAAACCACCTTGAATTCCAAAGGGATGCCACAATTAATGACTGTAGAAGCATCCTAAAAAATATATATATTATTTTTATACAACAAACGACGAGACTAAAAGAACAGCGGTGGAGAAGAGCCCTAATCTGCCTTTCCTCTTTCTGAAATCCTTTATTAGCACGGAGTCTGTCTGACTGTTTGCCTCACCCATCTATCTGTCCATATACTATCTCTCCAAACTGGATTTGAAAAAAAGAAAAAGAATAAAAAGCATGGATTGCAGTGTTTCTTTGCAGAGCTTGCTCACCATACTCTGAATTGGAAATCAAGTCCCCCCTCTAGTGTTTAAAGATAATTTTATAAAACAGAAACACAACACAGGGTGTGACTGTGCTCTTCTGATCAATGCTAGCTGGGCTAATGACACCTTGAGATCTTTTTTAGACCATCTCTGTCTGTGTGTGATTTGAACTGGAGAGTGAAGCAAATGCCATAGTAGTTGTTTACTAAATGTATGTGTACTTACACACAATTACAATGTTATTATGCATAGTTACAATGTACTTCATGTGTACATAATATAACACCCTAACCCTAACCCTAACCCTAACTCGAAACTTAATGGCAAACTTCTCTAAACCTAACCCTATACCCCTTAACCCTAAGACTTTTCTGATTCAGTTGTGTACTTCTCATATAATCAATCAATCAATCAATCAATATTTATTTTATATAGTGCCTTTTATAGTGGATCACCATCACATCACAGCATTTTACAAGATAGTGAGGAACAATGCATAATACATTAAATACAGTGAAATACAGGGAATATTACATTAAATACACAGTAAAAAAAACAATGCAGATACATTAAATACAATGAAATACAGGGCATAATACATATACTGTGCAAAGATGTACACACTACTTTCATTGTTACTATGCATAATTGCACTGTAATTACGTGTAAGTACACATGCATTTACTATGTAACTCTGATGTAAATACACAGTAATTAGCGACACAATGTTAGTGTCACCCTTTCTCAATATGTTCACAGCTCGTTGAAAATATTTCCCTTGGCTAAGCCAATACAGAGCTTGGTAAGCTGAAGGGTTGAAGCAAATGTTTTATGTATTGTGCAGCACAGGCCAGAGGGGAAGTCATGCCTTTAGACTCCAACAAGCCTGGATTTGAAAAGCAGACTCCTCTGGAGCTCTGACCACTGACTCGCCTGCCTGCTCTGTTTACCATACAAGGCAATGGGTGTCAGCCCATGCTGAACTCCTACATCCTACATCTATTAAACACAGGCATCCGCAACTTTTACTAAGGGACTCATCTTTGGAACCAATACCACATTCATATTTAAGAGATGTCTTAATGGTACTAAGATAGACATAACACTGCCAGCTCCCAGGAGGGGGTGCTTAAAGAAAAAAGCAACATGATTTAGGGAAGAAATACATGAGGAGATAAAGAGCTCATAAACAGTCAGGAAAATCCTTGACTGGTCAGAGCCACATGCCAGGGAAAGCAAATCCGCTGCCAAGCAAAGCACAAAGAGCCGCAGGCTCAAGGACACGCACCCAGGGAGAATGCAGAGGCCATAACCATGGGGCTATCAGCATTGGGAATGTTTGGCTTGGGGCATGTTTGGCTTGGGGCATGTCTTCTTCAAGCAGGAGTCATTTAGACAACTTCCATCAAGGGAGCAGATAAACTACAACTGCATGGGAACTCCAACGCCTGTGGGTCTGTAGTTTGAGCGTATTGATATTGTACTGTATGGAGATTGATCAAATGGTTTTGTGTTTGAAGTTGCGCACCATGGAGCAAATTGAAAAGAAAATAATCATTTAGAAATAGTCAAATGTCTACAATAAATACATAAATAAATAAAAATGAAGGTTCACTTCAAATGATATTTTGCATATCATGCGCTCCCATCAGGTGGTCAAGTGATGTAAGTTCAGTCTGTTGACTGGGGTTTACTTAGCATACAGTGTAACCAATGGGCCAAATGTGGCAAGGGGAAGGGCCTTCTCTGCTGCCCCTACAGCTTAAACCTGTGGGTCAGATGCAGGACCAGCCAGTGTCAGGTGTCAGCTCTATGTGACAGCCATGCACATGGGCATAGTGGCCGTAAGCCTCTGCCCTGTGATACTATATATCATGAACATGAATCCACTTTGCAAAACCCATTTAATTAGCACTAGCTCAAAAAGACAGCTCATCTCTGCTTGCTCAGAACCCATTCCTAAAGCAAGTGTTTTCAAAGGCTGCTTCTATGCACATAGGCATGACATATTTACGCAAGATGCAGCATAATATATATGTCATCTGGAATCCAAATGGATGCATTACAAAGGGTGAAAGATAGTTTAAGTGCCCTGGGAATTAGAATCCCAGGGTGGCTGCAATGCTGGGCAGCATTATTGCCTATAATTAGGACAAAGTGACTTGTAGGTCAACAGTATGCCGTTAACAAGGGATACATATAGGTGACCCCGTTCTTTCCCAGTTTACAGGCTGTGGGTTTATAAATTGTATAGAGCATAGAGGTCAATTCTAGGAGGGCAGACAATATATTTAACATATTTGATGCTGTTTCTTACATTCTCTTTTTTTTTTCTTTTTGCTATTGGTTCTTTATTATTTGTGTTTTAGGAAATGATGAGGATAAATAATAGCAGAACTCCCCTCCCAATAAAGTGACACGGAGAGTGGAAAAGGAGGCATTGCCCCAGCGATCGCCCACAAATCATAGCCTGCCTGAACACTCGGGATGTCAAGGGAAGGAGGGGGGAAAAAATTAGAAAAATTTCAATTTCAAGACCATTATTATTTTCATTAATCACAGCGCTGCCGTTGCCCCTATCCTTATGCTTTAGCGAGAGATCTATTATACACTCCATTTACCCCCAGCCATATTACCTCATATGTTTTCTTGGCTGACCAAATAAGACTTAAGAGATAAAACAATTTACTGTTCATTATGAATGGTGTCACCGGAATCAATCTATTAACCTGTGTTAACTGGGCTGGGGGACGATATCTCACGCTCACTCTCGCCTGAAAGGAAGGGGGTGGATAGTAATACATTCTATAACCGCGGTCATAAAGAGTGGCAGACCTTTCATTCGCCCCGGAGAGGCTGGCTTTATTTTTTCGGTGGCCAAGCCGCCCTCCTTGCCTTCAGACAGCCCCTGACCTGTGAAAGACTCCAACAAATTGGCTTCTATTGTGGAGCCAAAGGTGCCATCAATGAGGGAACGCTCCACTGAGCCTAAAGTATGATGGGAGAGCAGGCGACAAAGCACAGAGCCTCAGTGTGATTGAATTAACCCTTCGGAGGAGGAACGGGATTGCTCACAGCTGCACGCTTCCTTTTACCAGGATCCACTTCCTGCTTACTGGTACTTGACATTTTGTCTTAGATTTACTAAGCAGATTTTATTATCCTTATATTATTATTATTCTTATTTTTATTATTATGATCATTATTATTAATGGGATCTATTTGAATGGTCTAAAAAGAGACAGTTACTTTAATACTGCCTTCTCAAAATGTATTTATATTGCACTGCATGGTCTAATACTTGGGGCACGTCACCAGCCTGATTAATATAGTATTAATGAAGAGTGGTGGTATTTAAATCGGCAATGTTTAGATCATTAAAATAGAGCCCATCATAAACATACCCGAAATATCCCTTAAGAAATAATACAAATAAATGCAACATATTATGAATAAAAATAAAAAAAAGGTTGCTGGAAATGGTAAAGGAGTTCCATATCACAATGCCAATGAGTTCAAAAATTTAAAAAAGAAAAACAAATAGCTGGAATGTATTTGCTGCTAAATTCTGTGCTGATGTGAGCTGCTGATTGACTGCTGTCTTTGATTTCATCACTCCGGAATGTCATGGAAGGCAATAAGCTCTCATTTCTGCTGGCTCGGCCAGCTTTACAGACTTGGGAGCACTTGCACAGGATGTCGCTCTGATCAAACTCTACTGGGTATTCAATCCTGAAGTTCCTCTTGTGCTGTCGAGTTATTAAAGCAGGCATGGCTTGAGGTGGCTGTGCCTCTGGCATTTGTGTAGCAGGTGGTATGATGAAAAATGAACAAAGGATTGTCTCTATAAAACAAAGCATTCAATAAGTCATGGTTAAATTCTCTTCAATTGTAAATACTGTTATAGTATTATACGATTAGTACTTTGCTCCATAATGCAGTTATAGGACTAGCTTTCTATGCAAACAACGACTGCACTCATTGCATGTGATCGAGTCAGAACCATAGCCACAGATGACATTCTACCGAGTTCAGACTGATGGTTCAAGCTATAGCTGGCAGTATTTATATGACTGCTTGTTATTTACTACTCAACCTCCAAATCTGTGTTACAAAGCAACAGAGAAAATGAAGAAGTCTTTTGTACTTTACCAGAATTTTTACATGAGCATCAGCATTGATGATGCAAAAAAAAACAAAACAAGGACATGACCTTGCTGTTACGGACATGGCTCGAGTATATTATTAAAATGATCAAAGAACGTTAAAAAAATGAATCTACAAAGAAATTAACACCTTAATCGCAGAAGTTAACTGTGATTTATTGACAGCCCTAATATATATACGGGGTTCATTGAAAGTTCAGGTTAAGGGGATTTTCGCTATGATGTCATTCACAAGACAACCCTACATCCCAAAAATGAAAAGATTTCGGGGTTCTAAAAATTTTAATTAACACCAACCTGATGTGATCGACCCGAGATATGTATATACAGGGACATTTACACCACAGTTCTGTTGCCCAAAATATTGCATTATACAGCAGTACTGAAATGTAGTTTTTTGTGAATGGAACTGTGTAAAATAATGATGCATTTAGCTTTCTAATAGTGGAACTATTTTACTTTGGCAGTACTAGTGCTGCATTATTATTTTCATATGGACAGTAAATGTGGGACGTTCCAATTCCTAACTATTACCGTCATAATCAGTTTCTGGAATTTCTGGAAGGTCTCACCCTGCTTAGATAAAGCCTGTAGCTAATTTAAAACTTGCGCCTAGATGCCTATCTAGAGTAATAGAATGTATTGTATACGCTGTGGATGATTAAGAGGTGTATTTCTGAGCCTACCTCGGCCCACGATGATACATGAGCTGTAAGGAAATCTCCAAGGATAAACGAACTTACCAGCAGCAGTCTTAGGGTTAAATCTATAATTAATGTTTTGTTAATGTTTCGATTCCCACAGATAGAATGTCCCTCGGTGCTGTGCAAAGGGTTCAAACTCGTCAGGTTTAATTAGAACAACAAATGTTTGATTACATTAAGCTCGCCTCTGAAACATGGAATGACCTTTTTTTCAGTGTTAAGACTGCTCAGAATGTGTATGTGAAATAGTTGTTACAGAGTCCCAGAACACAAGCGCTCAAAGATGAACTCTAGACTCTACAACAACAACGACAACAAGAACAACAAAGGAATTCACAGCTTATTCCATTGAGGCTGCGACCAGACGTCAAGGTACGGTTGTTTTCTTAATACTCAACTAGATGTGGCTGGGGTGACTGGAGAGGGTCATTTAACCCTATCAGGATAGCTGCTAGTTGCCTATTTGATGCTGGTTGCTTTGTTATCAAACCTGATTAAGATTGCTGCAGCTTATGATTGTTTTATGACATGATTTATATAACACGCTCACTGGTTTCTTATTGGTTACCGAGGTGGTTTGTAAAAGGGTATTCAGTATAGATCCCGAACACATCGAAGTCGGTATGGTTTGGTCAGTCAGTATCAGGTTCCAGATGTGTGCACACCTGTTTTCAGAGTACACTTGTCTTTTATCCAACAGCCCTGTTAATTAACATTTTAAAGGCATTACACTTTTAAATAAACCCGGTCATACTCAGTGTGAAGAGCACACATATATAGCAGCCAGTGTGTTCCATCAATGAGAGTGATCATATCATATAAACAACATCAACACTGAATAATTCAACAATGATTGGGGACGTGGTGAAGGCAGAACTCAAAGTTATTGAAAGGCAGGGAGATGACATTAAAGGCAATGCTGATGCATTGTTTGAGGAATGGCTTGGAGAGCACCCTCTGCATTTATTTGAATGTTGATCTCCTTTTTTGGGGACAGGGTTGTTGGTGAGGGGCAGAGATCAGACTGACAGATGCCAGGATAAGATAATAAAGGTTGAACTACCCTGGCCAGGAAAAAAGGAAGGGTTTGGCATACCAAGCAAGATGAAAGCCAATATCCTTTTGTAAAGATGAACAAATAAGAAATGAAAACCCACGGGGAATACAGAAAACCGATACAAAACAAAAAGATTAAAAAAAAAAAAAACAGCTACCCGATCTTTACAAAGATAATTGCATTTTACTACAGTTACCCTAGCTATGAAGTGAAATGATCAGAGTCATTCTAACTGAAATGCATCGAAGGTGGCTGCGCATGATAGCAGAACATTATAAGGGTTAGAGCAAGGTGTTCTACTAGAGGGAGCAGGATCGGATCCTTGTACTTTTAATCTCACACGGCAGCAGTGCTAGACCTGTGAAATAAAATAATAATAGGAGAAAAAAAAATGACACTGAGCCCACGTTCATAGAAACACATTGGTTCTAAACCATAGAACTCGCAGTCCTGCTAATTGCCTGGCTCACTGAGTAGATGCACAGGCACGCATGGGGTGTTGACCCCTGGGTATAACAATCATATTTTATTAAAATACAAAAGGCTTCTTTTTTTTTTTTTTTTTCCAGGAACAGCATATTGAGTTTTTATTAACAAGTTGTTCTGAATAAATAAAAGAATGTTCTGTGGAATAATAGAACGGAATACAAAGGTGTCTGAGAGTTCTGATGGCACTGTGATGTGAGAGAACCGGAGTGTATAGCAGAATTGTGCTTGGAGTGTGGCTATGCAATGGGGCTTTAGCATGTATTGGGATTGGGTGTATGTATCTGACTGAGATTTGCATTGGAAAGTTTCAGGTAGAACTTCTGTAATTGTATTTTATTTTTGCTAAGTGTATTCACGGATTAGAATGAGACACTCTATGCAATGTATGTATAAATCAACAGTTTTTCATTTTTACTTTTCCAAAGTTTTTATTGCAGACCTTTATGTTTGCAGGTGTAAATGCATTTTCGTTTATATCTGCATGTACTTTTTCCACACCGTGGCATACTGGCTCTTGTATGAAACTTAATGGAGCAGGTGAGCTCCAGCTGAAGTTAACTCAAGCTGGAGTTGCATGCAGTTGCAGTAACTGTCAGTTATATGGTTTGGGTGTGAAAGGTGTTTTCATGTAACAGCATTCAGCCTCATTGAGTCTGCTGTAAAGAAGACTAACACGCCATACAGTCAAAACCACCTCTGTAGAGCTAAACATGGGAAAACCAAGTTGAAGATTAGCCTTTCTGAATTTCTGTACTGATTGATTTATTTATTTATGTTTTTCTATCTAAGATATATTAAACCAGAGAAACCCTTCTATCCTAAATGGTTAGAGAAACAATTAAGAAAAAAGACAAAACTATTTCTATGGCAAAAACTTTATTGAGATAATATTTCTGAATAGGGCTCCCACATCAGTCAGAGACAGTAACCAGAGGGTCACCTCCTCTAATATTTATATTCATTTAATTAGTGCTGTAATAAATTCATTTCTCTCTGAATGTTGCTAACAGCTTGGGAGGTTTGGCAAAGAGAGTCTTCCAAGGTTATTTTCTTCTCCGAACTTTATTTTCTTAACCCTCTGAATATTCTTTGGAAAACAAACCCATTTTTAGTCCATCTTGGTCTCATGGATGCATTCCTTGTCATGTGGAGACTTTGAAATGAATATGCTTTTTTCTACTAATGTCATGGATTTGATTTGAACCCTTTGTTTATCGGAGACTTTTGACTTAATCCAGTATATTAAACCATTGTGTAGAGCACACAGTTAGCCAGACCACATGTATTTAGTTTGTCACAGCTGGTATGGATATGAGAACAGAGACAGTGCTTATTGAGGAGATCCAGCAAAACGACATCTTAAAACACCTTGTAGTCACTAGAGACTGACACTTCAGAGAAAGAAAAAGAAACTGACACGAAGATGAAAGTATTCTGAAGCAGCGCCTAAATAAATAAATAAATAAATAAATCAATAAATGCATTTCAAAAAATAATCTTTTAAGCGCTGCATATTTTAGCGTCCTGATAAAAGGATTCCTGTGTCTCTGTGCAAATATATTAAAAGACCGCCGCTCCTCAGAGTGCGGAACAGAGGGAGAGGGAGAGATGAGGGGAAAATGACCTTTTTTTTTTTTTGACAAGGTGCTCCGCTAATCCTAGTAGCTTCCTGATTGGCCGACCAGGGGCCATGTTGAAAATGTCTCCACCGGGGCTAATCTGCTCTCAGTTGACGGAGAGGAGGCCTTCAGAGCTAACCTGACATTTTATAACAATTACCCTTTCAAGGGAGCTAACCGGTCCAATCTCCTGTACATTTGAAAATATCTCTTCTTTCATTATTATTATTTTTTGACCCACGCGCCCTTGCCAAAGATGATAGGGTAATGATAATAAAAAAGGGAATTATTATTATTATTATTATTATTATTATTATTATTATTATTATTATTATTATTATTATTATTCATGTTTAATCTATTTTTCTGTTACCTTTTTTTTTTTTTTTTTAATAACAGTCGAGTAATTTAAACGGTGTTGCTGTTTGTATGAACTAGCACAAGGGGCACTAGTGAAATTATTTCCTGAGCAGTCTCTTGTTTGATGTGATTAAAATTGCTTTATTCCACCTTTGAAACCTGCCTCGTCCTTTTGTAACCAATGGAATTCTCATTGGATTTATATGCACAGTAAACATCTCTCCCCAACATATTTCACACACGTTAATATTCAGCCCTCAGTAAACACACATTTATCATGAAAAGGCACTTTTTTTAGAAGCGCAATGCTTTTTCAATGTTTTCTTTATTTCCTTTTTTTTCTTAAGTGTGCGGAAATGCTGTGACATATTTAGTAATGACTGCTTGTTTAGGCTTATCTCCCCCTGAATAAAATATGTTTCTAATCAGGCCGCACTCATGCACCAGGGGCCCTTATCAGCGCGAAGGGGGAAATGGAGCATAGAAATGGGTTCAGATAGAAAATGAAGTTCAAAGGTCACATCGCCCGGTCTGCAGGGTAACTGCAGATGAAATGTGGCTATTTGTTTTAAGCCAAGACTGATTTCATCTTTGCTGGAAAGGTCAATGTGACATGAAAAGGGGATTTATCTGCCTTGGTCCTGGTGTGCTGCTGGCTCTCCCAGCTGAGCTGTTTACTTCCATCTTTACACTGGTCCGCTAACCCTCTCATTATTCACACGGCAGGCGCGTCTTTAACATCCCGTTTAGAGACAACATTGAACACTTTTTATTGTGTTTGTTTATTTTATTATTATTGTTTTAAGCCACGGGAAGGCCTGTTAGTAAGCTAGCGCTTGTTTGTGGCTATTTCAAGTTGTGGGACAGGAACAGTTCAACACACAGTGCTAGCCGACTGCATTGCTCATGATATACAGGAGACACCAACACAATAAAGCTATTTGTCTGGATAATTCAGTTTTCAATTCACTATTGTTGTTCCCGTTTATTTTATAAAGCAGAGCATAGTGTATTATAAAGAATAACTGCTGGCTTGAAACACTATAAACATTATAAAAAAACTATATAAATTGGAGATTAGATTTGAATCCTTAACCTTGCATTGCTGCCTTATAGTGATCTATAAACTGCCTATTATTATTATTATTATTATTATTATTATTATTATTATTATTATTATTATTATTATTATTATTATTGTGCATTGATGTGTCCTTGGACAGGGGTGCCTAGTAATGAATGCAGGGACTACATAAAACAACAAAACTAAAAGTGATCTTAAAGATGAGCAATAACATAGCTGGGGCACAAGTGAGAAGAGCGATTCTCCAGATGAAACCCCTGGTGTGACGTCCTCCCTGAAATACTGAGCCACACATTCCTTCCTTCCTGTCTCAGGAACATTAGCAGGTACAATAATCACAGGCTGTTTAGCACAACCCATCCACCCCCTCCCAATCTCTGGAACCTGAAGGTGATAAATATATTGGACACCCCGTGTGGTTCAGCAGTGCAGTAATTAACAGCACATGCAGGTGACTTCGAACAAACATGCCAAAAGGAGAGGGTGTCTGAGTATGTGGTCCCTTCCAATTTAATTAAAACAAAAAGTTTCTGGGCAGCAAGGAAAGGTCGCCTAATATAAAGGTTATCACATGCCTTGGGAAAATTCCTGTTGACATGCAGAATGAGGATGCCTGGTGACTTAGCAGGTGGGTGCAAGATAAATCCCTGATCACCTTTAGGCTCCGATACCAGCACTGGGGCAGCCTGGCTAATATAGATTGTACCTGGATCCCTGCATGGTTTGCACGGCCAGTGCAAATCCACTGCACCCTGATAGTTGGGATTAGAAGCACACGGGTACTAGTTTCATCCTAGTTAACGTGCCCAGAAAAAAAGCAACAGTAATATTTTGGAAGGCTTTGTATTATAGAAAAGGATACAAATATATATTGGTGCTGAAACCAGACTGAATCATGGATTGATTAAAGATACTTTGCAAAGCAAAAAACACCAATGATGTTTTGCATGTGGTCAATAGTACTGTATGCATTTTTAAAAAAAGGGTCTATAGGATATTCATACAGCACTACCATACCGTAGCTACCAGTGAATCAGCAAGGAAACTACGTAAGACAAAAGAGATTACTGGTTTGTCACAGTTTGTTATGCATTTCATATCAGTTTATTATTGGATTATATTTTAGCTTAATGGAGTCTGAACAGCCCTGATCTTGTAGATGGTAATAGCCCTAATTTATCACCCCTGATCCTGCATAACCGGGGTGAGACTTGCATTTATCTTTGTACTCTCATCCACATTACAGAACACACCTCCTGGTCTCTGGATGCAGGGGAGATTGCATTTCCGATAGCATAATAATCAGAAGCCCATGAGAAAAGGACTGCAATAATGATATTTCATGCTTCTCTTTGTTTATTATCTGATTCATTAGCTCTGTGTTGACATCATTCCATCAGCCCCCTCCGAAAGCGAGCTGGAAAATCAATATCAATAAGATTACCTAGTTAGTGGGAGGTTATGGGGTAATGTGTAAGGTTCACAGAGCAACACCTCTCACTGTATCTTCATTTTCTCCAACGAGGGGAGCAACCAGGGGAAGTGTGGGATCTCATTTTATTTCTACATGCCCTAAAGCTGAATACCTGTATGCTTGTATTATAAGTACTATATAACAATACAGTATGCATGTGCCACAATCACTGCAAATGTTACAATACGTTAAATTAGCCAGTATTGTTACTATGTTCATACTCCTGTGTTCCAGATAATAATAATAATAATAATAATAATAATAATAATAATAATAATAATAATAATAATAATAATAATAATAATAATAATGGTGACACAAAGGCTGCAGAGGGGGAGAACCGTGGAGCAGCAAGGTCATTTGACACAATCTCCTGTGAACTCTTTTCTTAAAGAAAAACTGACAAGAAATTAGCCTTCAATATGACTAAAAGATTGTTACAGCGTTCTCTCTGCCAGCTGGAACCGCTTTGTCAATAACTGGTGTGACATCAGCAGTGATGTTCATATAGAAACTAATGGCAGCCTTGACTAGTTTAAACACACGTTTCAAGACCGCTTGCTGTGGAGGCGGTTTTCAGTAAGTTTTTTGAGGACCAGTTATGGTAGAATATGAATATGGTGAGGTGAGCGATGGTACAGCACATTTTAGGAGTATTTAATACCTGAATTTGATAATGTGATAATTCAAAACAAAAGTAGCTTTAATCTTAGTGGTTGTGGTTGGCTTGGTTTCTATTTGAATTCCTGTGGTTATCACCACAGCAGGTACAGAATGAAATGGAGATCCCCTCTATCGTGTCCCCTAAAGCCTGGCGGTGTCAGCTCACTCAAGGACATAGAGGGTACTTCAAATGTCTTCCTCACTCAGACCTTGGCCTTTCGGGCGACAAAGTGTTACATGTGGAGTCAGTTTTGTGATGTGGATTCATGCCCTTTAGCAACTGGGCTGGGAACACAGGAACGTTCTATTTTGGTCAAACACAACCTAAGTTAAGCTGATTGGCCAGGATTTGTTTCATATGAAAAATGATGCTCTGGCACAGAGTTCTTACATTATTATGCAAAGGGTGGATATTTTTCATTTCTGCAGACTGCCAGCTTTGGAGGCATTAAAGGCATTGCATAAGAACACAGTTGTGCTCCAGTTCATTATTAATTAGGAGATGCTATGAATCTATATTAAAATGAAGTGCAAATTTAAATAGATCAAGCAGGAAATTGGGGGCAATAACATTAATCAAGCAAGCAAAGAGCAAGCAGAGAATCTGTAGCAGCACAGAGTGGAACCGTTTTCTTTAACACCTTCTAGCCCTGTGCTCCCAAAAAAACAAAACCTTTTTAATGATCTCACGAAGGGGAACTAGCTGAAGCATTGGACAGGAATACAGTTGGGCAGGAACCTGTCATCATGGTTGGAAGTATTGCCAATTGTCTTGATGCACTGTAGGCCCTAAGGGCTATGCAGAGACCCCCACATCTCCTTTTACTTGAGTTAAACCCGGACGAACTTCATCCCCCAGTCTGAGCAGGTGAGGGGGTCACACCAGCCAAGCCATCACTGCATAACTTGTATCAAGCAGATATTCAAATGTACAGAACACGGTCTGAAATGAGCCCTCATATGGCCAAAGCTGTGGTCCTTTTGTTTAAGCCCTCAAACCTAATCCATTATCACATAAGCCTGGGGATACACATGCACACACACACACATAAAGGGTCTGATCGATCGGAAAGGGGGGGGCTTGACACCTTTCCCATCTCACGAAGTGCCCCTTGAAGTTTCGGTTAGAAATAACTGCATTAGGGGTCATGCGAGCGGCTAATGGAGACCTCTTCATCACTCAATCCAGGCGCCGGGAGTCTTTTTTATCAAGTGTTGTGGTGGTTAGCAATGATTTGAGGCGGCCCAATGAAATTACTTCATGAAATGGTGGATCTCGCCATGTTTCTTCACTCGTTTGTCTGGATTATGGTGGAAAGATTTCATTTCTCAGCCAATTAAATGGATTTCTTCCATAATGTGTTTAGGATAGGAGTTGCTCATCTTTTGAAAAAAAAAAGGAAAAAAAATAACAGTATTAGCTTTAAAATGTAAAGATTAAAAGAAGATTAGAGAGCTTGCAGTTATTATCATATACACATAGATAATTGGGTGTATTGTTTTCTTGACAGGTATTCAGTTGTCCTATATTGAAAACTATATTTGTGTTAGCATAAGTGTTAGTATTAGAGTTACATAGTAATTATACAAATATCAAGGGAAATGTATACTATTTTTTATATTTGTGAAATTAAATGTGGTTTTTACTTGTGTTAAATGTGACATCTTCCTCCCACTATCCTGTCAATAGCTATTAAAGTCAAGGAGGTGGAAAACTTAACTGGCTTTTTGCAGACTCTCTGCGCAGTACACAATGTATCAATATCTCTGAGTTTTTTTTTTTTTTTTTTTAACTATACAGTACATTTATTTTGGTTGTCGGGTTCCCAATAACAGTTGAAGTGAAACGAGGGCTGTGATTAGAGAGCAAATTCAGTTTTTACCGGGATGAGCTTTTTTGGGGGGGGTTGAAGGTGGTGAGCTTACCTTTTTGCAGTTAATTGGCCATATTGTCTTGGAAGTTAATTGGTTCTTTAAGTCCAGGTAGTTACTAAAAAGTGTAGCTGCATCAGAACACCGGCTCTTGGCGTTAATGATGCGTGAAATGAAATGTTTGATACTGCAAATAAAACCAGTGATATTCAAGGATGTTATGGTAGGTAATGTGTCGAAACTGCCATTTAATGGGTCTTGGAAGATTAGGGTAGTGCCAGCCGGAACCGCCCGGTCCCTCTCTTGACATTGTTAGTTGCCTCTTCATTTACCTAACGACTGTCTGCACTGATTACATAGGCATAAAAAAGGCTTAAAAAACAACAGAGACATGCTCTATTAGTGGTGCAATTAGAATCATTAGCATATTACACTTGATTCTGCTTCAGTGCATGTGCGATACAAAAGATAGAATTCCATGGAAAGGTGTATCTTCTCCTGCTTAGTGGAGACTCAGACAGGTATTGAAAAGCTATTGATCCTGTCTCCTCTTGTATGCAGCCTGGGAAAACAGAGGTGTGTAAGCCTGCTTGAAGGAGACTACATGGTTTCAATCAAAATAGCCTTGTAATAAATATCCCAATGCAAAGACATGAGGGTAATATATCGTGCCTTGATGCTGTAACTGAAATTCAAACACTCAGAGCCAATTAATTTTAATGATCACAAAGGAGGTTCAACATGAGTATGCCCCGAGGAGTATTCTTTTAACATATCTATTGTTATTTCATTATCTACTGTGATGTTGACATATCTATTGTGATGTCATTATCGATTGTGATGCTCACATGTCGATTGTCCCGTAATTATTGTCTGTTTCTTGTGTGTTTCAAGCCTTCTGTTTTTATGATTTGTTGACAGACTGCTGCTGACAGTTACACAGCAGGTGAATAATTCGGGTGAGTGGCAGGTTTCCAGGAGGGAGTTGGTTCGATCGTGTGAATGTTAACTATGTTTCATTTGATCATTCCTAAAGGTTTTCCTTTTCCTTTTTTTTTTTTTAACGGGAGGGAACTTGCTGATTATTAGATTCTGTACTTAAGTGATTGAGCAGATCTACCTTCAATAAGATTACCTATAATTAATAGGGCTGGGTATCAGCAGTGTCTTAATGATACAAGGTTCACGATACAATACTTATCACGATGCAGTAAATTCAGCACGACACATAAAAATCACACAATTGTCTCGTTTGCTTGTGCAAGTGTTTGCAAAAACATTGGTAAGGCTGGTAAAGCGCTTTTGGTCAAATAAGCTTCATGGCATATTTTGGTTTTGTTTCCCGTTTATTCTTTAAAATACATTTCTTTAAAATAAAATTACAAATCAGGGCTCCAGACACAGATGTTGCCTGAGGAGCCAATGGCAGAAGCTCCAGTGCTCAGTATCAGTGAAGTCCTGATCTGACAGCATGTCACACCGACTGCTCTTATGATTACATGTTTCCTTTTATATTTCAGTTAAACCAAGTTTAAATTGCAGTGAGCTGGTTCTGCTATTTACGATATTAAATACTAACTGTTTTCACAACACTTGAACACGTTTGGTCACCGTCACAACTGTTGCTTGAAACTAGGGTTCCCATATTCTGCAGGTGTTAATATAACACCTATCTGCGCTTACAAGCATTTGTATTCAATTAAATTGCTGTTAATATTATTAGTGTATCTGTTACCGTCCTTCTCGCATTTCAGTTTATTAAATGTGTTTTTTCTCTTACAGACCAACGTCACAATGCATTCATGAATATTGGCACATGGTTTTAAACGGAGAGGCAGCATTTTTCTGTTACAGGCGCCAATGTGCCTAACCCCTAAAAAACTGTTTACATTTTTTTTTTTTTTTTTTTGTTGCATTTGTAAACATTTTGATCCCTGCCTGGAGCCCTGTAAATTCGAGCCTTACCCATTTTATATCTTATCAAGAACACGAGGCGAGTCCACACTAGATTTTAAACCAGCCGTCGCAGGTGGGATTTTGCCACCGCCCTGATGAGATCATCAACATTAATAACCCGCCTCGGCTCAGCTTTCGTTTCGCTCAGCCGCTAGAGGACTTGACTATACCCTGAACTCTACCAATGAGGTGAGGCTGCTAGAATACATTTAATTATCTAATTATCAGTGTAGACACAAATTACATTTTACATGAAAAAAAACCCAGTGCATCAATACAGGGGTCACTGTATCGATAATCGTATCGTCAAGAAAAATATCAGGGCTCCCCATGTGAATCGATGAATTGCCAAACCCCTAAAGGCTTTTTTTCTGTATGGTTTTAAAAATAACATTTTTCTTTACCCCATAAATCTTCATGGGCACGCAGAGCAAATGGTCAATTTACCCATACAGATTTCTGAAGGGCTTTGGGTTACTTAGAACTCCCCCAGTTCTTCCAATGTGATCCAAAGGGGGATTGAAAGAGACACAAGAACCAGGCATTAGCTGCTATCAGTGAAGTGTAGCAGTATTATGTCACCTATTCACTTTAAAAAAAAAAAAAGCACCTCCACAAGAACAAATGAGGCACACCATGTATCCAACCCAGATCCAAGAGAAAATAAATACATGGGTACAGGCCTGGGAAAGTGATATGACACAGCGCCCTTTACTCTGCATTTAATGATATTTTAGGTTTAGTGCATAGAGCATGAAGATCGAACCGCTCTTTCAAACCATAATCTAATTATATCGAACACAGGCACTCAATCAAATTCTTCTGTTCTGTGGCTACACAAAGCAGCAACATTAATGTAATTTGAGGAGAGCCGGGCTGTGACTCAGACAGCATGTATTAACAATATGTAATGGGGGCTCCCGTAGGTAAATGAATATGCTAACAAGCGGCGAGGTCGCAGCTAAATCTAATATCTTGAAGCTGTTTAATTCCAAACACTCCTTAATAAATCAATTGACCGGGAGAGCTGATGCATCTATCAATTATTAAGGAGGCTGGATAAATATTTCAGATGATTTGATAGGGAAGGCTGCTGCAGGTTGTATAAAAAGCTTTGCATTTCATTACCTTCTCCCTTAAAAGTCTGAGACCCTGCTAAACGCAAGCGAGTGCATTTGTTTATTTTTAACCCTCCATACAGGCACGACAAAAATAGCCTCACATCTGGGGGCAAATGATTTCAATTGTGTTTTCCTTTAACTACACAAAGATTAAGGTGATGTTTACTAATACATGTGCACTGAATTGTTGGAAACACAATAATAATAATAATAATAATAATAATAATAATAATAATAATAATAATAATAATAATAATAATAATAATAATAATAATAATAATAATAATAATAATAATAATAATAATAATAATAGTTTTGCACATAATTGTCTGCATTTGCGTAGCTGTGATCGTTGGCTGTGTCCTTTATTATACAGACTTGCAAGACCTAAATGCACAGATGTAATTTGGCACTATCATCAATCTATAGCATGCCATTGGAATGGAATGCTGTAGTATGATGTCACAAAGGCAATTAAACATGTGCAGTATGTGTCTGTGCTTGTCAAAGCTTTGCCTGGCTTGGGAATATTGAAGGCGCTAACCCCATCTATCCCAGCTTTGAGCAGCTTTTCACTGCCAAAGGACTAACAATGCAACAAAATCATAATAAAAAAGGGTTAAGACCCACGACCAGCCAATGACCCATCTGTATGAAAAGCAATGCTAACCCGGTGTGTTTGTCAGTTTTCCTAAATTGATTCAAATGGAATATTATAAAAGAGGTTATTACATGCCTGACAGGATAAACCAAATTGGACTGGCTGCTGAGATTTTTATGGCCTCTATTTATACCGTGCACGTGGACTCTGAAACCAATTAAAATAAAGCAGCATTAACATCCGCACATCAGAATAACATAGTGACCAAGGCTGGACCTGCCTAATGCTACAACACATCAAATACACCTGCACAGTTTTTCGAGATTTACGATTATACTGTAAATTTACAGTGTAATCATAAATCTTAAAACTACTCACTTCTAAATCTTTTGTAGTCATTTTTGTATTACTTTAGTATAAATACATGTTAATTTGCATTCATTTGTTGTTTTTTTCTGACTTCATGTGAACGAAAAGACACAAAAGCTCCCGTTTTCTCATTGGAAATAGTGATATTTCAAAATATCACTGTCCTGGTCACAAAAGCAAAGTTTGTGGGGAATAATAGCCATGTTCTATACTTTTGAGGTATAAGCAATTAGGAAATAACACTTACTACCCAGGAACCAAAAACTGTGTTCCACAGTATAATAATAATAATAATTCCATCTTGCGTTTATGTGACGTCGTAAACTAGCCAGTGGAGTTTCTAAACTGTCACAGAAACCCGAGATGGAATTATTTTCCTTTGACTCACCGAAGCCCATGTATTTATTTATTTATTTTTTATAATACATGGATATTAGTATCTGTAATAAAACAAAAGACAATATGTTGTGTTTGAAAGTGGTCTTGGGGTGCACAGGAGTCAAATATGAGTCAAAGGTGAAGCATAATCTTTTAGAGGAATGTGCCATTTTGACGTCTCTACTGTGGTATTGTGCCTTTTTTTTCAAATGGCTCAGGATGCAAATATAGCCTTGATCCATGTATTATAATGTTATAACACACTACCTGCCATCTAATATCATCTGTAAATACTTCATATCATTATGAATAATAACGTTTTAATATTGTTTATAACATCCTTTACTATACATTTAAAAATGCATTATCAATAATTTAAACTGGACCCGTGGAATAAAGAGTTACCTATCGATTAATATCATATTAATCACAATGATTAGAATGGTAAGTAAAGTGATGTATTATTTGATTTTATTACCATGACCCTTATCTAATTAATATGCAGTAGTGGACCTGCGTGAGAAAATAAAGAGAGACAGTGAGACTATTTTCAGAGATATTTAGAGGTATAGTACATGTAGGGTAACATCAACTAATAATGAAAATTGGAGACTCCACTCAATAATCTCATGCGTTATCAGTTTGACCAGCTAAATAGGTCTCTCTGCCCACAAACCCCTGTCGTTTCTTTGTTTGCTCCTCCTCCTCCTCCCTGCCTCCACCCTGCAGTGTGCCTTGTCTAGGGAGAAGGTGGCCCCAAGTGCCACTTGTCCTGCCCGCTGGCCGAGTCATTCTTAATCACTGTATTGCATTACTCTTAGCTCAGCCATCATAGGGGTGGCTAGTGAGCTCCAATGGATAAGGCCATGGGTCAAATTATAATGATGAATGTATTATGTATCTGTTGGCTAACATGTTCATGTCAGGCATAACTGTTTGTCAATTGTTCATATGCCATCAGGAATATCTTTTGCAACCAATAAATTGTTATTTTTCTACTATTAAGTGGATATCTCCTTTCTGAATAACAAGTAACAGTTCCCTATATTATTATTATTATTATTATTATTATTATTATTATTATTATTTATTTAGTAGTAGTAGTAGTAGTAGTAGTAGTAGTAGTAGTAGTAGAAGTAGTAGTAGTATTTATATTATTATTATTGGTTGCAGGAAAATACAATGGTGGCATCTGTTTGCACCTCACAGCACATGCCATGGTGAGCTAATAGAGCCTTAATTCTGCTGTCCCAGTGACAGCCCTTTGAACAGCGAACATGTGGATGGAAAGGGGCAAACCCGACAGCCCCTGGTCTGATTCAAGCCTCCACCTTGGGTGTGCGCATAAATTAATTGGTTTTACACGGCGGCACCTTCGCTAATCATTAATATGTGTGCATGTGGGTCCTCCAATATTAACCCTCCCACAAGCACCAACAGGCAGTTAGAAAGGTCACGCAATAAACGTTGTTTATTTCAGAGTACGGCAAAACAATCTTTCATCTCAGCAGCCATTCTGTACTAAAATTGTCGTCATTTTTTCACTTGTGGGTATTGCAGGAAGACAGCACAATGGGAAACCATTACGGCCATCGATCTTTTACAGGGGCCAGTGTTTGAAATGTGCCGTGTGTTCACACAACACTGTTTTGCTTAGCTGCAGCAAAACATTTTAACACGGGAGATTGCTTTTTTTTAAATCTGTCATGTTCTTTACTTCTTTATTTTCTTCAGATGATAGAGCATTTTCTCGTAATTTGTTTGGTGAAAGCTGAAAAAACGAGGATATCAATTTGAAAACATTAACTAGAACGAACAAAGGTGTATCAACAATGTATGTGATCAATAACCTTAGCTTCGAGAGTTGGATTGGTGCTTCAGTTTTTTATTCAAACCAATTCCTCTTGTCTGAAGGTTTTTCTTTGTGCTTTCAAACCCCAAGGTTTCCTTTTAATAGACATCTCTCTCTCTCTCTCTCTCTCTCTCTCTCTCTCTCTCTCTCTCTCTCTCTCTCTCTCTCTCTCTCTCTATATATATATATATATATGTGTGTGTGTGTGTGTGTGTGTGTGTGTGTGTGTAGGGTTGTAGTTTACGGTATATGTTATAACAGGCAGATAAGAAGATTCTCAGATTGTGTCATTGTTGTAAAATTCTAACACAGTTTTTTTTTATATTAGAAAAAAAATTAAGCTGTTGCTAAGGTAAACGATATGAGTGTATACTAACTATCTATCAAAAATTATATAGATATATATATATATATATATCATAACATACACACCACACACACACACACATAGACATACACACACTGTATGTATATACATGTATTGTATGTGTGGTGTGTATATATATTATACACACACACACACACACACACACACACACATATATATATATATATATATATATATATATATATATATATATATATATATATATATATATATATTATATATATTCTTATTTACACATCATTACATTTGAGTTGTAGCCTAATTTGAACTGTTACATGTGTATTTGTGTTCCAGCTGACTACAACAACCTTGAGTGGAAGAACGTGCAATGTTCAGATGTAATTATTTATGAATTAATACATTATTCTCTACTACTGTATCGGTAACTATGTAACACTGTGAAGGAGCAATTGACTGATAACACTGTGTAACAATTTTTTTTTTTGAACATGGCTATTATTCCCCACAAACTTTGCTTTTGTGACCAGGACAGTGATATTTCAAAATATCACTATTTCCAATGGGAAAACGGGCAAATGTGTGTCTTTTCGTTCACATAAAGTCAGAAAAAAACAGCATATGAATTAACATGTATTTATACTAAAGTAATACAAAGATGACTACAAAAGATTTAAAAGTGAGTAGTTTTTCGAGATTTGCAATTATATTGTAAATACAGTATAATGCAATACAAATTGGGTTACATAGTGAATTAGATGTAAAAAAATCAAATAGAAAAAAATTACAAATTCTTTCAGCCATGTTTTAAAACTCTACAAACTTCTTGGAAGTTAAATAGCTGAAGGCTGGCCCAGCACTTTCCTCTGGGTCTGTGGCATGCTCTGTGAACCAGGCTGGCACACTGACTGAGCTAAATCTATTGAACTAAATCTACTGTTCCAGCTCAAGACATTGCCTGGTCCTGCTTATTACTGGATGACATTTCCAGATTAAAGGTACAGCAAGGACTCCCATTAATTTGTTTTATGTTTGACTGGAAAGGCTCCCAATACCTATTAGAGCTATTTGGGCTCTTTTCATTTTACTGCACTTGTCATTCATTTAAGATTGAGATTCCCCCTGACTAGACTGAATAAACACATCGTGTATTATGCATGTCAAGAGTATATGAGGGTAATGGAGTTTTAGCAGAGGTGGGTGAATCTTTCTGTAAAGAGTATGACCCAAACACTATGGCATCCAGTCATAATGGTCTGAGCTGCTTAAAGGTAGACCCAAACACTGATCTCTGCTTGCACTTTTCAGAATTAAGTGGGGAAAATAAAATGGCTGAAAAAAACCTGAGGTCTGGTATACATGCTTTATAAAGGCTAAAGGGACGAATGACACTCAGCTGCAAATTTGTGTGGCTTTCACAACTGACAAGAAATACTATATTGTCAGAGTGTTATGCAAGAGTGGCTTTGTTATGGCAGGAGGTACGTATCACTCGACTGCTTTGTGAATTGCAGGTCTACCATACCGCTGTCCAAGATACAATAAACATTATTGCCAGTGTTCGACTTAAGCTTTTGTAGCGAGAAGTGAACAGGCAGATATTGTTACATTCCTAAATATAAAAGCAGCCCCGCAGGTCTTGGTGGTGAGTGTAATTCAGACACTGAAACGGAGCGCTTCACTAACACCTCATGTATACTTATACCACAGGTGAGGATCACAGGCCCCTGGGTTACATCTTGTTGGACGCACTTCAGCTGGGACAATGTCCTCCTCCTTTAATCTGCCAGTCAAAACTCCATGTAAAGACAAGTTGTTCTGGACTCTGTCCATGCTGGTGTACACAATACCAGCAGAGACTCCACAGAAAAGAGGGCTTTTCTTTGTTCTGCTTTTTTTTTTATTTCACTGGCAAAAAAATGAAACTTTTTGGAATTTCTTTGTAAAACAGTTTAGTGAAACCAGAGTTTATGATTTTTTTTTCTTTTTTTTGCAATAAAAACAGTCTTACAACAATATGATTATAATAGCTGATGTTTGTGCAAATGTAAGAATTTCTATAATTTCAGAAAAGATAACGTTGATTGGCAATGCAGGTTTTGTGTTTTATAACATATTGAATAAGTACTTGTGCTAAAAAGACTCAAAGTGCAGTACATTGTAGAGATAAATAACTTTCTGTCTGATAAATACTGTGTTTCGAGATGATACAGTAAGTTTGCCCGTCAGTGTCACAGTTTATATAAATGTATCTATGTTTTAATTATCTAGCTACCCAAAAAGATAATTGAATGCATGCTGTTCATGTTCGTGTATATCGTAGCATATTTATAAACAGTTCAAGGTATGACATACCATCCACTTTCACTTTCACAATTCTACTACTGGAACATCTTCTGAAGTGTCTTTTGGCTAATTGATACTCATTTAAATATAATAGTTGACCTGGAGCTGATAATCCTCTAAGTAGGAGGAGGGCTGACCTTTATTTTAACAGTTAATTAACTGGTTAACTTGAAATTAACAGTTAATAAAAAATAAACATAAAAAAACATGCACCAAAAATAAAACATGGGTCATATTAAAGAGCTAGTATTGAATTATATTTGAAGAATAAGAGAATAAAATAAGGATGCATTTTAGGGGGGGAAGGTCCGTAACAACAAAAGTATTTTCTTCTTGAAAATAAAGGGATTAATCCAAAGAGCAGAAATCACTGTCACGACGAACCTTAAGTTATGTAATTAAGCACAAATTAATGAAACACTCTGCTTGAATTAAGTGTGCTTTATCCAAAGAGTTTGCACACACTGTCTCAGATTTATTCCTCTCTATCCCTCTTCGGCAATTAGGCCTATGAAGGTGCGACCCCTTTTGAAAGAGGCTTTTAGATTAATCATATTATCTGTGGCTCCTGAATCGCAAAGCCTGCTTGACCTCCCTTCCCTAAGAATCCATTATCTTAAACTATCGCGGTAATCCTGGCTTTAGGAGAGGAGAGATGGAAGGAAGAATCAAACCTAACAGATAGCAAATAAGATTAATCTATGATCTAAGTGCCGATTACACTTGGACCTGCCCTTGAACACCCAGGTGCAACCTTGAAATCCACATCCACTAAGAAGCCACAATTGGACTGAGAGCCCCACAAGACCCATGGGGGACAGGCAGATGGACACACTCTGTCCATGCTTTACCCTGGGGAGTAGGAGAGGGCAGGGAGTTTAACCAAAGGTGTTGAGAATAAATCAATCAATGGAAAACCAAACAGAGTATGCAGTTCAGCACTTTCCAGCACAGTGTGGTACAGCACAAACACACACACACCAATAATAAAAAGCCAAATAGCTTAAAACAGGCCAGAGATCTAGTTTCAAAACGTCCCAGCACAGCTTGAAGTGGAAAATCTATTTCTTGGATACTAAAGCTGCAACTGTATTGTTATTTTTTTTTTTTTTTACAATACAAAAAGGAGAGTTCTGACACTGAAACATATTTTAAAGGTTTTATTGAATTCTGTGTCCTCGTAATGTTTTCTTCTCCCATTGACTGATCTGAAACAAAAATTCCTGAAATTGTGCGTCGTGATTATACACATAAAACTGACACAGAATTATAAAACAAAACTAAAGAATAATAGAGTACAGGAGGCAGCCATTAAACTGTCAGCACACACAAATCAATCCTTTTCTAGTTGAAGTCGCTTCTCATAACTACTCAAAACTGGAGGACTGGTGGTAGCCTGGATCCATGCTCATTCCAGCTGGAGCCCAGCGAGGAGCGTTTGATTCATTTGCAGAGGCAGAGTGAAGGGTTAAGGTTCTCACACAGCAGTGGTGGCAGACAGTTTCATGCCATTAGGCTGGCTAGAGTAATGAAATTTCATTTAATTTGTCAGGAAGAAAGTGCTAATGTTAAAAAGCTTTTTAATAAAAAATAAAAAGTCAAGAGATTTGAAGGCAAGCTTTTAGTAATTACTTCGAGTGTCTTGGGCCCTCTCACAGGATTATTTACATTACTGTCATAAAGGTCTTAAGAGTAATTAAATTAGCGCTGTAGTTAAGTTCTTAAATTTTGAAGATTTCTTATATCTTTAGAAGAGAGGCCAATCAGAATGGATAAAAGTTCAAATCCCTTTGATATGTATATGTGGTCTGGGTCAGTAGCACTTTCACTGTCCCAGCCAGGGTAGAAATCCACTTCAGGCAGGCCTACTTTACTGGGGCTGTCAGACAGGTGCTGGGAACATATCAATAATATCTCCTGTCTAAGGGGCACACCAGCCCAGAGAGCACTGGGGATAAAACATGCTAATGCAGACCAGCATGAAGGGAGGCCTGCTCAACAGAGCCACACATCTTTCAAAGTAAAGAGAACAGCTCATTATTGGTGGGAAAGATATATATATATATATATATATATATATATATATATATATATATATATATATATATATATATATATATTTTTGTTTAACCTGTGCACACGCTCTTAACAACAGTGTGATCTCGTTCTTGTCTGCCATGGAGGGTGTTATTGTGAGTATATGTCTAGGAGATGTGAAATGCATGTTGTATTTCTGCTTGAATTTAGGTTTTATTGCTGCTAGTTTTTTTTTTGTATTCTCCTCTTTGTCGGGCTTGTGGTGTGTCGGGACATTACTTCTAATTCCTGGTGATGAGGTCCCAGGCTTCTTATCAGGGATACAGACCTTTTTTTTTTTTTTTAAAGTCTAACAGCTTTCAAGTTTTCCATCCAAAGTCATATATATTTAATCACACTAGCCTTAGTTCTCGTTAATCCTCCCTGGAATATGGGATTGGTTAAAATGATAATTCCCTGAAGAGTAGGTACTCGACTAGAGCAGAGTACTGCCAAGATACTATAGAACCCTAATTACAAAGCTTGGAGATTATATCATATACAATTGATGGCCGTCTTTAACTGCAGAGGTTTTATATAGACCATATTAATATCTGTATAGTTTCCATGCAATATTCACATTCGACTTAAACCCTAAACGACAATAATTGCTGTTTTCAAAAGGAAGCCAATATAATCAACAGTTCGCTTCACACCTTTTCAGACTCAGTATCCATGTAGTGAATTTCCTTGGTTGTTTGGTTCTAGCTTTGTACAATTTTTTTTTCCTCAATACAGACAAACAGGAGTTAATTAAAGGCTGGCGTCAAAGCTTTTGAAACATGTCCCATGGTGTTATCTGCAACCTTTTTCACCCAGATGAGTTTGTATTTCAAGTGAAGGGCCATTCCGTTGAGTTGAAAAAGGTCTTTAGAACAAAATAACAATAAATCCAGGTGTAGGTACATAAAATCTGACATCTCTATCAGGGAATATCAGCATCCTTTCTCCCTCGATATGAGCGTTTTCAAGATAAATGGGAGAAAAGGCCTGGAAATGTATCTGACCGCTGGCTTTCTCTAATGAATAACCTCCACTTTGGGTCCTGCAATGTAAGCAGAAAGACCACCTCACTGGCGCTGGGGCCTGTCATGAATCTGCCAAGACAGCCAACATAATATCTAGGCGACAACACTTGCATGACTTCCATTTTCTCTGCTTTCTATTGATTTTCACTTAATAACTGGGGAAATACTAAACGTCAGGGCTGAGTACCTAATAAATCCTGTCTGAGCTTTTTTTATTGAGGAGAATTTAATAAAAGCAGCAGCCGAGGCTAAGGGATTTGTCTCTAGCTTGAGAAAAAAAATAACAACCACAAACACACACACACACACACACACACACACACATAGAGTACAATCAGAGAAGCTGGAAATTCTGCTTTTATCACACAGTTCTAGATATCATCCTGAAGGTCTGGATTGCATCTTTAATACAAGCAGCTCTTTGACATTCCAAACTATATACTTACCTCATCAATGAACACAATGATCACTTGTAAATATTTAATTATATATTATATATATATATATATAATATATATATTATATTATATAATATATCTATATAATATATATTATATACCACACACCCAACACACACACACACATATATATATATATATATATATATATATATATATATATATATATATATATATATATACATATATATACATATATATACACACACATATATATATATATATATATATATATATATATATATATATATATATATATATATATATATATATATATTTTTTTTATAATTACACATTTTTTTACTATTAATGTGACTCAGTTTTTTACTATTAAAATAGCGCTCCAAAGCCAAGAGATGTAATATATCCAGACCACATGGTCTACCCTGAAGCTATCATCAAAACAATGTATTTTGTTACTGTCTGCCTCCATTGTGATACATCAAAATGCACGATTAGGTTTAATTTGCAAAGAAGAAGAAGAAAAAACTGCTAGACAGAAAATGTCTACTTCTCTCAAATCACAATAAAAACTAAACTGGGTGCACTCATTGATCACATGTTTAAGTACATTTTTCACAGTCCATTTTCCTTTCACTTCAAGTGCAGACAAACGTTGGTGTTCCTCTTTAAGTCCCAGGGATGGGATTTAGAATCAATGCAAAGGTAGTTTTCAGGAAAGGTTGTGTTCATATAATCAGTTCAGAGTTCAAAAGCTGCCTCATTGTTTCTGTAGAACCTTTAGATCCCCTTTTGAACTACGAGTCAACTAGCTCTAGAGAACAGACTGTAGACCACTTTCAAAGCATGAATACACATCAAAATGCATGCATGGGAAGTATCTACCATTACAATGTACAGGTAGATACTCCACCCCTTAACAAACAATTGTTTTGTTATTTTTCTGATCATGTCATTTTATTGTAGGTGTATTCAGATAATGAGAGTGTGAGTATTCAGATCAGTCTTGGACTTAACTCTATCCAGAACTCAAACAGTAGCTCAAACTCTAGGTCTAGCCCCAATGCTAACCCTAATCCTAACCTAGGTTTACTTTATTTGTAAATTTAAAAGTGCATTTTATTTTAATGCTCACCGGGTGTACAAGAGATAAAGCAGTGGGACCAGTTCCCACATAACCCCAGTAAAGCCGTTTGTTCCTGAAGAACTCCTCTTGTCCTGGTCCCAATCTGCCATAATTACATTGACACTTTTTAAAGGAAATAAATATCCTACCAAAAGTGAACTATTTTTTATAAGGCCTAGACTAGCAGGGATGTGTATCCTTGCAACAGATTTCATTGTACTCTATCTTTTAATAAAAGCTGCTCACCTTGTTGGATAAATAAATTGAAAGCACTTAACATGACCAGGAGAAGGTCACGGAGGCTTATTAAAGTTATCATGGTGATACAGCAATTCCTATCCATGGCTGCTCTCTGGGATCGCCAATAATCCAGGACAGCACTTGTGTTTGCTGAGAAAGGTCATCATTCATTTTTCCCCCAGCATTAATATCTTTTGTTTGTTTGGTTCTACAAGAAACAGAAATCGATAGCAGTAATTCACAGAGCAATTAGCTGCTGGTCTGTCAAAAAGGCAGCTTAACAGAGAGACCTTTCAAGAGATTTAAGTGAGTGGTGGTGGGGTGTTGGAGAGTGACAGAATAACTCAGTTGTCAGGGGGTTTTGATATGCTTATTTCATTATTTTAAGTGTACAATGTTTTACCCATTCAGAAGCTGCAGTTCCTTGTTACAGTATGCTATGGAAAGTAGTTTGAGAGGCTCAGAATGCTGTTGAGCAATAAGCCTGTCGGGGCTATTTAACTGTATTGAATATGAAGCAGCCAATTTCTACAGTACAGTACACACAGTAGGGATCGTCCAGCATGTGCTGTTGAAGGCGTTAATCAGAGGTTGTAGTGGGAGGAATGGTGATGATTTTGATATGCATTGCGGAAAGAAAAAGAAAACTTTTAAACCTGATACAGTGATTTATACCAGTGGCCTAAACACACCGACTGTAATCCTGTACAGCCCAACCTCAAAACCTTTTACCAGGATCCCAGAGGAAATGGTCCAATAGAGATGCAATGGCAGCTGAACGGTTAACCTGCCCCAGGCAGACCGCTGCTGCTGTTGTTATGTCTTCCTGCTGCTGCTGGTTCTGCTCCTCTGTCTGTCACTCTTTAGCTTATGATGACCTGGATGGATAAACATTGCTCTTCTCAACTGGCTTTTCCGCTAAGGCTTTCAGGATCGTTTGCTGTTGAACTAAAGCATCCCCTCGCGGCTCAAATAAACTTCCTCGAGATTACTCAATTTATCCCATGGACGGTCCTTCTCAACCCTTGGGTTGTAGGAACTGAGTGGATGATCAATACATGTGCTGCCTGCACTGTGATTTAGCTGGCTGTGTCTGACGGGGGTGTAGGAGGACTAAAGACAGGCTTTTCTTGTAATCTTCTTATCGTATCCTGGAGTGCCTCTCAAGGGCCAGAGTGCAGTGGCTCAGTGGCTGGGCTAATGGACTGGCTAGTGGGATACAGGCCAAGTCTGTCTCTAGACTGTCTAGTTTTCTGTTAAGTCTTGAGATCGGTATTACAGTATCACTGTGATGAGGTACTACAGTCACATGTTCTGCTTGTTCTATATGGCTGCAACAAATGATCTTTATAGGTTTTGTGAGTGGAGGTATTAAAATTCATCACTGATTAGACCATTAAAATAGATGCCAATACTATACTCATACTACAGAAGCCAGAGTGCAATGTTTTTACAATGCGGCCACATGATTTTCAAATATCTCCACAGGCACTTGTATGAAATAATTGAACTCACTGAATAATGAATAGAAAAAGGGCAACATGAACTGTAACAATGCAAAAACGAACAAGAAGGAAATGCCGGACATGCGTCTTTTGACATAATATCAGAGGTTCGGCAGTCTGGAAATGAGGCCAGTACAGTGCCTTCCACAGGAATAGAAACGATGCATTAGCATTAAATCAAGCATCTTTACATTATTACCTTGTGTTTGGTTTTGGGCTATTTGACTGTTTTGGCAGTGCACTGGTTTTACACTTGTGCATTTCAGTTTGCACGGGGAGATCAAACAGAGAGATGAATATTTTTTTGTCAGAAAAGGTTAGCTTTTTTGTTTGGAACTGTTCATTTTTAAACAGTTAAATGCCACAATAGCTTTGAAACACTGGCATTTTTAACAAGGCGAATGTTGAATGAAGAATGGAAACTGTTTCTGCTGCTCTTAATGCACGCTGTTAAACTTCATCCTCATTATAATTCTGTCCTTGGGAGACGAGAATACTGCATGTTTCAAAGTAGGTAATTTGTAAGGAATTAAGGGAACCTAGGTAAACCAACGTTGTACCATAGGCAGCCTTGTTGTGATATGACAGAAAGCCTAGATAAGACGAAAATTTGCTTTTCACCTCATCTGCATGTCTATATGTCTAAATAATAATACAAATACTAATACTAATACTAATAATTAAAAAGCCCTCTGGCAGCACAGAACAACACCTGCCAGGGACTGTCTTGCTATTACTCCACAATGCAGTCTCTCTCCAGGTAATCCATATTGCTTGGTTCGTTCTGAAAACGCCACGGTGACATTTGCTGTTCCTGTCATCCCTAATAAAGATATTTTTACATAAATATGCTTATTCCACGCTTTTCTGTTGCCGTAATTTATTTATGATGTACTGCTTTTCTCCTCTCAGGCGTCACCTTGCCTGTCAATTATCCGACAAAGCGAAATGCTAAGTGAGAGCCGCCCGGCAAAAAATAATAAGAGGAACTTTTCCCGCGAGGTGCGGAGAGGGAGAGAGAGAGAGGCAGCGGAAAGTGTTAGTCGCGTCTAACTAGGTATGCCACAGAAGGAAACTTAAATAGATGCTCCACTACATTAACATTGCAAAAGGAAAGCTTCACTTATATACTGGTGGGAAAGTATACAGAGGCTATTGGACCATGTTCTAGACGAAGCAAACTGTCCACATTATAGTTAACAATAAGTGATATGTTTGAATTGAATCACAGATTCTATTTTAAGCCATGTTCATCTGCATGAAAATACCCCACTACAACGGAATTGTTCAGATGAGGGAGGCTTAACCTCCCCTTCAATCAATTAAACTGGGATAGGGCAAAATGCAGAGGGTATTATTGAGGCTTACAGATTATGTGTAAACAGATTGGTAGCCCATATAACTGAGCTAATCAACACATGCAGTGGGATAGAAGCTGCCTTGCTGCAGTGCCTCTAGCACCACACACTCAGAATCATAGCAGGAATAGAAGCTGCACTGCTGCAGTGCCTCTAGCACCCCCACACTCAGAATCATAGCAGGAATAGAAGCTGCACTGCTGCAGTGCCTCTAGCACCCCCACACTCAGAATCATAGCAGGAATAGAAGCTGCACTGCTGCAGTGCCTCTAGCACCCCCACACTCAGAATCATAGCAGGAATAGAAGCTGCACTGCTGCAGTGCCTCTAGCACCACACACTCAGAATCATAGCAGGAATAGAAGCTGCACTGCTGCAGTGCCTCTAGCACCACACACTCAGAATCATAGCAGGAATAGAAGCTGCACTGCTGCAGTGCCTCTAGCACCCCCACACTCAGAATCATAGCAGGAATAGAAGCTGCACTGCTGCAGTGCCTCTAGCACCCCCACACTCAGAATCATAGCAGGAATAGAAGCTGCACTGCTGCAGTGCCTCTAGCACCCCCACACTCAGAATCATAGCAGACATATTGTGAATCCTGTGCAGTTTTAGAGGAGGCTGGGCAGCGCATTTATTTCTTTGAGAAGCATTTCATTTTTCAGCTTCTGCAGGAAAGAGCTCTGTAAGATAAGCTGTTTCACTGCATCCAATACCAACTAGATTAATACATGCATAAATATAAACGAGAACTCCATGTCTAAAAGAAAACTTCCCTGCGTCTGAGTTGGCTCGCTTAACCGGTTTGGAAGCTTATCTCTCTGTAACATTATCCAACAATATTTGCGTCAAGCAAGGATTAAGAATCCAGGCTGTGTCAGAGAGGCCAGCTCTGAAATCAGAGACAGGCTTGTTTGACCTCAATTCAGATTGATTAGATCAGAGATGGAGAGCTGCAGGCACACTCCAATTTAAATTAAATCTGCTTGCCTGTCCATAGTTATAAGACCTTGCCAGTATACAAGAATCAAAGTTTTAGACACACAAAACAAAAATGCATTGGGTTTTGTTTTTTTGTTTTTTTCCGAAAGGAGGCATGCTTGCAATGTAAAAGGGATTCTTATATTCCCTTGTTAACCACTGACTATTAAGATAATGAAATGATACGACTTCTGAGTCGCGCATTAATCAGGGCTGACAGCAGAGCTCTTGCAATAGAGGCCCCAGAGCAAAATGTAGTAAACTAGAAATATACTGTAGATGTACTCAAGTGAAGGAGCACGAGGAGGGGGAGGGAAGTTTGTGTCTCTTCATTACAGTACCTTTCAACATTTTGCATCTTTACGAACGCTCGTCTAAAGTACAGTAGTTAATCCCCTTCAAGCCTTAAAGAGTTTTAAGTGAGTCTTCATTCAGTAGACCGCTGCTATCCCCATATTGGGTCCATATTAGATTGCATGCTCTGCTGTTTATATCTTCTTCTAACACCTGCAGTACTGTATGTGTGCAGGCTCAGACAACTGCTCTAAAACACCCTTTCCAGGTGTTTATCACATTGATTAAAACAGTCGTTCAATGAGCATCTAGTTTATTGATAGTTTATCTCTCTATTGGTTTCAATCTGTTCCCTGCACACTATTTGTCTTTCTGCACATCTACGACCAGTATCTATCTATCTATCTATCTATCTATCTATCTATCTATCTATATATATATATATATATATATATATATATATATATATATATGCACCCTAGAGGCAGTGAATAGATATAAAAATGGTAGGAATCACTTTTTTTTCAGATCATTTCAGCAGACAGCTAAAAAGTGTTTTTGGGGGTTTTGTTTTTTTTTTGTTTGTTTTGTTTTGTTTTTTTAGCATGGGTAAAAACGATGACAGCAGTTACTATGGTAGGGAATGATAATAAGGAAATGAAAGGGGAAAAGGAAATATATTGTGTCAGAAACCCCTGAAAATCTGAAATAGTAAAACTGATAACACGCCCCGTTGCTTTGGAGCCTGTACCAGACTAAATAGGTTAGGTTTTTTTTTCTGACATTAGTACTGTTTTGTCTGTCAATTAACCCCCTTTTCTTCTCTTCTGAGAAAAGCCATACCAGGTCAGGCTATAAAAGTACAATTCTGTAATGGATATGCTTTCTCACAATTGAAGCACAGTGTAGGAGATTACCAGACAATCGAGTTGTGGGAAGAGGGAAACTGGGTATTTGGAAACGATAACCCTGGCAGGTCAGACAGAACTGAATAAGGACCCATAAACACTTAGAACAATTATACTTTCAGTCACAACTGGAACAAAGGGATAGCAGCGGACGAGAGGCGAGACACCAGCGTGAAAATGATTCACATCGGGGCTTATTCTTGACAGGCTGAAATGCAGAAAAGATTATCTAAACATGTCCCCTGCTTGTTAGATACGTATCTTTTCCTTTGTGTTTTTTTGTGCGCTTGTACAGTGAATGGGATTGTTTTTTTTTTCTTTTTGTTTCTAAATGAACCTTATCAAAGGTTCGGCTTTTTTTAGTTTTATTTTGTTATTGATATACTCCGTTCCTTGGCAATGGGTCTCTCAAGAAACCAGAGGTGGACTCAAAATGTATTTAGTTAGTAAGTTAGCAGCTTATAACCAATATATTGTCACAGTGGTGTTCCAGCTACAACCATAGATCTCAATACTGATAGGTCTAGTACTAAACCATGAAGTCTTTAATGATGAAGTGCATGCAATGGAGATGCTGAGATGTGCTCATGGTATTTTGATCACTTTTACAGAGTGACTGTACCTTTTTTGTGCTGTTAACTGTACAATATGACATTGTAATTATGAATAAATACACATATATTTACGAAGTAATTACTATGAAAATACACAGCAATTAGAGACACTTAATGTAGCGTGCTATTCTAGAATGAAGAAGCAGTGTGGTTAATTCCAATTGATTTGCACTCCAAACATGGCCATGCTACAGCATAGCTGGTGTTTTTAGTTCTGTTGTAATGTGCTCTCTCTTTCTTTTGTTTTGGATGTGTAATAATACAGAGAATAGAGAATAATAATTCAGACACACATCTTTCTTTCCGTCTGAGACAAATCAAGAGGTATATTTGTTCCAACCCATTCCATCTTGATGTTGGTCCTCATTCCTAACGGCGAGGGGTGGCTGTGATTTAAAGCCACAATTAGTTCTAGTGTTGGAAATAGAACCCCCTGTAATCGAGGCGGGACATTTTAATAATCCCAGTTATAAACATTAAATACATCATCTTATGGGACTTACAAACATACGGTAATTAACTTTTATAACACGGATAAATCAGACAGCATTAGCATATTGCAAAGGAGGGATCATTTGCCTGATTGAAAACAGCTTTTAAAGATTATGCACAAAATGTATGTATGGAAGCATTGACACCCAGCTTCCAGAACACAACAAAGGAAGGTAGGAGTTATAGCAAGGACTTAGTCAATGCATATGGAGCGCTCCAAAGTGTTGAGAATTGAACAAACTAAAGAAAGCAAAGCAAGCATCAACAAGAGCACCATTCTACTGGATTCACTCTTTGCAGGTCTATTCTGTTTATGGTCAGTGTTTTCTGTGTTACAATGACAGGTACCTTTCAATGCTAAATAAAAACACCTACCAAATCATCTACACCTTTTAATAGGAAAGACCTTATTGTTGTAGCCTTAAACATTACCCTAACTAGCCATATTCATACAGCACATCAAGAACCTGAGCTCTTTAGACATTCCTAAGTCCAAGGTTACCAATGCACTATACTTAGAAAGCCAATGTTGGCTTAATCTGTTTTGTTATATTTAGCATTGACTATGGGTGTGATAGTATTCTTAATTTCATTTGATCTAATCTGAATGTTTTCAAAGGCAGCCTTAATACATTAAATGATACCTAATAGAATATATCAATATGTTTATTTATTTCATTTGTCTTTTGCTTTTTAACAGTGAATAAATAAACAGAATATACAATGATAATAGTTTTAAAAACATCAAATAAGACCACACATTGTAACAGGCTTAAGAGTCAAGATTTGTATTTGAAATGACGACATAACGTCAGTGTTGATTCATGGGGATGTGATGTGGCAACTCAATTAGGTTATCCTGGGAAAATAACTTCAGATATTCCAAATGCAGCCTGTGAACTGCTTCCTAACTAATTAAAGGTGAACGGAAGGATTTCTTGGAATGCGGTGTCGCGGGTTCTATAATCCCAGGAGGGCAGTTTGATTTTGAAAACAGAGCTTCTCTCATGGCCAGTCTTTATTGATTTAAAGAAACAGAGAGTTAATTAAGTCATACGATGAAACCTACTACACAACTAAGTGCCCCAAATCAATAAACTAATTGCCACACCTACATTGTTAAATTGGTTCTGGTATTGAAAGCTGTAATTTATATCCCTCTGTTAACAAGGTGATCGGTGGTGTGTTTAAACAGGCTACCATGATCTTTAAAAAAATAATTTATTGACCAGTCAGTTTCTTGAAAGGCTTGCCAATTAGTGCTGGGATGCAAAAAACGAGAGCCTGATTCAGAGGGATTTACATACCAAGGTATTTTGAATTATTGCAATAATTCTAAATCATGAACTTTGCAGAGGTGCACACACATGTTGCTAATACAGTGGCGTGTCCCTTACACAACTTTCCCCTAGTAAAACCAAAGCAAAGTTTGATAAAGCACAGTTAAAGCATGATAAAGCATAGGCAAGCATTGGTAAATGTATAGTATAACCGTGGGAAAAGCATGGGAAAATTCCAAAAAGACCTCGGCAAACTTTCATGAGAGGTTTCTGCAATGTCCAGATCACAGGCAAGACTCCAGGGTCCAAAGCCATGCTGTATAATTTGTGTATTATTTATTATTCTGGTTGAATCTACCCCCAAGTACACTCATTTTTTCCCCTGCTTTGAAATGGAATTTAGAATGGTAATTTGTATACCTGTTTTGTATTTGAATCTTTTTGTTGTTTTTCTACTGTGCATTTATTTTTGCCTATATCTTGCTCTCAGGGTATAATTTAATTAGCTTTTTATTTCTTTCTTTTATGTATGTCAATTAATAAATATTGCTCCTCATTAGATTGGTTCATTCCATGAACTAATGGTTTCCCTTAACCTTGCCCTCCTGATAAAATAAAGCTAATTCAATTAGGTTTGTCATCTTAGTTAAAACAGCCATACAGGAGGTAGAATTTCCTCTTTAAAGAGCTAGTCTGTTCAATGAAAGTGTTACACTTTAGAATAATGGTCAAGTTTTCATACAGAATTGCTGTAAAATCTCACAGGAATGATGAGTCAGTTGTCCGTGCAAGCTTATCGCAAAATTGCCTCCTTCGGTTTTCTTCCAGAGCACTGACACACTGGATCTTATTCACTGTCAGTCTGTCAAGAAAGTGCATTCAATTGATCTTAATATTGGCATATCTAAAGGCGCTCCGTGTGGAGTGCAGGATGCGCCCTACAGCCTGGAGATGGCAGGTTCGAATCCAGGCTATGCCACTGCCGACCACAGCCGAGCTCCAGCCGGGTGGGGAGGGCTTAGGTCGGCAGGGCAATCCATGGTTCACCGCGCACCAGTGATCCCTGTGGCCAATAGGTCGCCTGTGGTTCTGCAGTGGAGCCATTCAGATCTGTGTTGTCCTCCAGCACTATAACTCTGGTGGTTTCTCTGTGGATCCGCAGTGTGAAAAATGACAGATTGGCAGGAAGACATTTTGGAGGACGTGTGTTTCAGCCTCCGTTTCCCGAATCACCGAGGGGTTGCTGAGGTGAACCAGGATTAATAATAACACAATCGGCAATTCCAAACTGGGGAGAAAACTGGGGTAAAAAATCACTGGCAACAACAACATTTTGAAGAAAAAAAAATCTAAAATCATAAGAGGGGATCCTTGCTGGCATTTACATATTGTTACAGATTTTGGTTTTCATAACCTCAGTGCACACAATCGAGATTATCTCAGCGGTGGTACTTAGCCACTATTTGAATGGACCCTAGTTTTCTATTCGTTTCTGTTTCCATTTATTTTGTGAATTTTTGAGGACTTTTGCACCTGTGAAAAGAAAAGTCATTGCAACAGGAATAATGCCTGCATATCTTTCGAACTCTCTTTCGATGCATCCAGCCCTGGTAATTCCTATGGAGTTCACAATCCTCAATATTGCTGTGCTCAGATGATGTTGATCGTACATGTATATAATAAGTATTCATTCATTACTTAAGCTTCTCCTAATTCCCCTGGTGAATGGGTGAGTGTGAATTCATTACGATTTCATTTATTTAAATTGCACCTTTTCTTTCCATACATTCCTAATTAAGCCCAGCTGTATTATTTATTACTGAAGGAATGAACACATTCATGGATGTTGATTCAGATTTTTTTCTCTCTGTTAATATCCTAAGTAGTTGATATAAGATATATATTCCATCTGTCACATAGCTGGTGGTCATGGTGGCAGATACTGTTAATGCATTGAACCCTGACTCTTGCAGAGCTCAGTTCAACTGCCCTGTGAGATGAGGAGTAACAGTTGGGGCAGGTTAGCAGCCCAGTCAGCAATAACAGGACTTTGATTTTAAACCAGGATATCCTAGTTTTTTTCTCAGGTCACGCTGCCTGAAAACACATTGCGACTGGAGATCAATAGTTTATCACTGCTAGTTGTTCGTGTTGAAAGATTGAAAGACACATGCTGAAATCTTGCATTGAACCCGGCAACACAAAGCTTTGGCTGTATTTCTGCAGGAGGTATATATAGTGCTGCACCTTGTGAACATACTGTACTGAAAAACACCTAACTAAAATATATCAAGTAATAACCAAGGTACCATAGCACTTTATATATATATATATATATATATATATATATATATATATATATATATATATATATATAGGTAGGTAAACGTTGAAGTCAAGTTTGTGAAAAGGACTTTCGGACATATCAGATAGTCGACAAGTATATTGTGTTTCATTGTCTTCGATAAACAAAAATAAACTTTGCATTTGAGGAAACTTTGAAAGAAAAGAAACAAACACTCTCTCAGCTCTCTGAGTTTATAACGAAGGCCAATCCTCGAAGAGGACGAGCCAGCCTCTTCAGCTCATTCCCCTGAATGTTGTCTCCATGTTAGAAGGAGTAAGGCACACGTATTTCAAGATGGTTAAAATAAAAAAAAAAAACAGTTAACGGTAGTGTTATAAAACTTGCAAGAAGCAACTTAATACCAGTCTTAACTACAGGAAGGATCAGTAAAACTATGACTGTAGCATTTGCAAAGGATCTAACAAAATATACTAACCATGTACATGTAATTGTTATTTTTATTTTTTAACAAGGGCTGCTTTTCCAAGGTGTTGCTCGTGCAACTCTTCCTTCTTTCTTTTTTATAAAGTGCATTGCATCACCAGGGCCAAGGCTATGAAGAGACATTAGCGCAATAAAAATGAGTAGGGGTAACAACTCACGTCTTGGTTAACCTTTTTAAATTAGCACAGCTCAGCTCAGGAGCCCTCATTAAAGAGGTGCCCGAGATTTATCAGGCCTTATTTGCCTAATAGGGCCCTAACTTTGAAGGCCATAGCCTAGACAGTGGGAGGTAAGGTTAGAGAAAAATATTAAAATATAGTAAAACGTGAACAGGTCTTCCGTCATCGCAAATTTGGGTATGCTGTTTTTTTATTTTTTCTTCTGTCTTGTAAAAACACAAAGGAAACCTTTTCCCTTTCCCTTCCACACACCGCTGTTATGGGTTACAATAACCTCACCACTCTCTAACCTCCTGCTAGCTGAATTAATCAGAACGTATTCATATTCCCCTTTTATTTTCTAACCAGGTTCTTTTCTTAATTAAAGGGGCCAAGAGATGTAAATAGGGAAGGTGACGGGAAAGATGGCGGAAGGTTATAAACAAGGCTCATTAAAAAGATGGATGGGTTGGCAATAGGTAAAATTGCTTACTCTGCAAGCCCAGGTTTCTTCTCTCTCTCTCTTATAATTTCCTGACGACATGAAGGGCTAATGGCAGCCTCTAGTTTTTAATGAATTTATAGTAGAAGGTAATTTTAAACACCAAATGAAGAAAAAAAGAAGAAGAAGAAATGAAAGGGAACAACCTATTAATCAACTCACTCCAAGGGTTATAGCTCCTAACGGCTGATATAAAATACTTGCATATGAAATAGGAATAAACAGAGGTGTTCTCTTGTGCCTGTGTGGACCAAACCCTACCCAGACAAGTCTTCTTGGAAAACTGCTAGCACGAGGAATAGGTTGATTCCATCTCCTCTGCTGTTAACTTTGCAGTAGCACTCTTTCAAATGTGACAGTGAATAAATGTCACCATATAGCCATGGCAAAATACATCTTAGGACAGAAGACGGGAACATTGTTGTTGCTGTTTATTAATATTATTATTATTATTATTATTATTATTATTATTATTATTATTATTATTATTAGTCCATAGTAATATGGAAATTAAATTATTTTAAAATTTTAAAACTATTGATAAAACCCATGTACATTTTATAATAATAATAATAAATAATAATAATAATAATAATAATAATAATAATAATAATAATAATAATAATAATAATAATAATAATAATAATAATTTATTCTCATAGTTAAATCTGTTTAAAAAAGTAGGAAGATGTTAATGAATTTGTATAATTTCCCTGGACCATTCCCTGCAGAATATCAGCATTGCTTTATATTTAATCACAGCCAAAATAGCTTGCTGGGCCAATCGACAAAACAAATAACTCCGATTATAACAGCAGCAGGTATTCCTCTGTACGGCGCTAGTAATGTAAGCGCCCGGATAATTAATATCACATTAACTTTGTTTTTTATTTTATTTTTGCATGATTCTATTCTTAGTATCAGTCAGATAGCTGCTCAGATAGTGAACTGTAGTGATGTGGTTGCTCTGGATGTGTACGAAACAGGCCATGCTATCCCTGTGGAGCTGGTAAGCTGTATCTTGTTTGAGGTAATATTAATTATAATAGACGAGCAGGCACTAGGCAGGTTTGAGGGGTTTTTTCAATGTCAGAGCCTGAAAGCAAGATACAGCATGCAAGGCAAACACGACTGGCATATGCAAAAAAGTACACAACTCTACAGCTTACTGGCTGAGTTTAAAACAACATTTTTTTTTTCATTCCAAAGCAGATTGTGTTTTTAATAAAAGTGCGGTTTTCTCACTTTGCGCGTGATACACCAAGAGAAGCATATCAACGTTTATCACGAAACAACTTGTACATGTCATTTTATAAGAGGATTGACCACACTTCGCCAGGGCTGCTGTTTTACCATGCCTACAATAAAAGTGAGTTACCGCACCTGCTTGTCTTTTACCATTGCTGTACTATGGTTTTACTATGCTTTACTCCACATTGCCATGCAAAAAGTAGAAAAGAGTCACTACGCTGTTAAACTTTAAACTTGCATCTTATGTTTTCTTACAACAGAAGAGTACAAAGAGGTATTCTACAGAATGTATAGTCTTGTCTGTCCACCTGACTGTCTGGAATTCTGGTTCAGGTTCAAATATTATTAGGCCCAGTTTGTAATAAAAACAACTATGTGAGGCAGCAGTGGGTTTATATTCTCCAGGAGAAGGAATTACTCAAAAGGCCAGTTGTGGTCCTTCTCATAAACAGCAACCCCGTCCTTTACCTAATTAAAAGCCCTTAGTCTGGGTTATTGATATCTGCTACACATCAACATAATATTACTAGTGCAACTACAATGTCTTTATTCATCAGGTTTCATTCTACTGTATGAAACATACTTAGTTCACGCTATATGGGGATGCAAAAATTTTGGCCAGAGCTGTATATCCCATACACACAAAAATAAGAATTAAAAAATAAAAAAAAATAACTTTCTGTCTAACTTAGTGTTAGGTCTGTTTCGTTTATCAGTCGTTATGAAGAGGATATTACATGTAATGAGAGGGTTGAATGCAAAGGGTACCCCCTCATTGTTCAGATGGTTGTGTGTCCACTCTCGAGTTGGAGAGATCACTCTCTCTCTAACCTTTCCCCAACCACACGCAACCTCTGGTGTCAGGAGTTAGAAAGGGAAACTCTGGCTTTGAAACAATCAAATCAGAATGAATAAAGCGACAAAAATGAAGTGCATTGTGTGCCCTTAACTCAATCGTAGAAAAGGCAAAAGTGCTGGGTGATGTGTATTTTCCAAGATTTTTTGGCAAAGGGGGTCTTCTTGAATATTTATGAAGGTCGGGGATGAATTGTTTATCATCCTCCGGAAGATAAATGTCCCGCCTTTCCAAGGACACACAGCCTGCCATGTTTGTGAGTGTGTGTGAGTGTGTGTGTGTGTGTGTGTGTGTGTGTGTGTGTGTGTGTGCGTGTGTGTGTGTGTGTCAAAGCGGCTGGACTGTTTCCTGTGTTTGCAGCTTACCCATCAGCCCAGCACAGGACCCTCTCTGTCCACAACGCTATTATTCTGTCGAGGGCTGCTATGTTTTTCTGACGAGAGGAAGTTATTTCATTTCCAGCTTTTGTCTCTGCCTGAATGCGAGCGGCGCTCGTTCAGCAATATTCGCTTGTTTCAACTCCCTTTTCCATCCTAACAAAAATATACACCCCTGTCTTGGCCTATAACTCACATCGGGACTAGAAAAAGAGTGACTTCCTCAATTGGTTTCATTTCCCTCACCGGATTCTCGGCAGCTGTTTGTCCTCGCCTCAGCGCATTCTTATCTTTAACTTTCCATGTGCTTCACAGATTTATGCCAAAATATTCACCTAATAGAAGAGGTCTGGATGGGTGAAATTTGGAGAGAAGCAGTGAGGCACTAGCTCAATCTTTTACACTTAATAATATATTATTAGCCATAAAACCACATGTCAACACAATAGGAATAGGCTATGAAATACATTGCAATCCCCTTGATAACATTTTTTTAATGGAATTTTGAATTAAGATTTTTTTTTATTTTTTTTTACACTGGAATAAATATCCCAACAACCAGTGGAATATAAAACAATATGCACTACGTAAAACCAAAAAGGCATTTATAGAGCCATGACTAATTGAGTTTAAATGTTTATGTTTAATGGATTGGGTTGTGATTTGTAGCCTAAGGGGAAGAGTATGAGGCTCTGTGGATGGCAAAGCTGCTCTGCTAGTCAGACCTCCCTGGGAAGACAAGTTAGACACGGGGCAGATAGATGGGCAGGTCAAAGAACAACAGCACTGCTTTGTAGACTGTGAACTGGGTGGAAGCGGCATGTTTGGATATTTGAGATTAATTGGGTAAGGAGTGGTATTTCATAACCTAGTATTAGAACATCATAGCCTTTAAACATGTAATAACTGGGGTCTCCAATAAAGCTATGTTAAACTCTTATAAAGTAACTGTGATCAAATCTAAACCTGCAATTATTCTTCATGCCAAATAAACTTGTACTGAACAGACCATGCTTTGCTGTTTTCTTCAAATGCATGGCATACAAATTCAGTAGGAAATGTAGTTACCTAAGTAATTGCATTTTTAATTTCTCAGACTTTCAGTTTTCATAAAGTTACCACAGATAACAACAATAAACTGCACTGAGTTAAAAAAAAAAAAAAAAAAGGGTACCAGCAGTGTCCTGGCTCCCTGGAAGCAGCTCTCCCGCATTGTTATCCAGCCCAGATGCATCCGACTGTCACAGTAAAGCACTGAATGCTGAGATGCATCGAGAAGGCTGCCATTAGCTCCGAGTGCAGGGCGCAGGGTTCATCCCGGAAACCCAGGCTGAAGTTAATATAAAAATATGAAGTTGCAGAAGTTCACAGACTTGCTTTTGACACTGACACACCCTTTAAATACTGGCAACAAAGTGTCAAAGCAGTTAACCTCTTGTCTCCCTTTAAGAGAGACACAAGTTCAAATTACAAAGACGATGTACAATGGAGGAAAAACAATCTATACATTGCATCTATATATATCTGTCTGCCCAAGCCTACATACTGTATGTATGTCCATCTGTTAAGTCTATTCATAAATACATACAGAATATTAAGTTAGTGGTTAGATGCTGCTAGATACTTTCAGAGACAGACAGCTGTTTTCCTAAACAAGCTGACAAAAATATAAAGAAGATGATCAAATACAAAGTAACATATGGTAGCACGAATCCCATGTGTTTTGATGAGAAGTTAAAACCTGCTTTAATCCACCTTTCTTCCTTCTTTCTTTAGTTGTTAAAAGAGCATATTGCCCCAGCTGTGGCAGCAGTTCCCATCTCCCAACCTGCCCGCCTCTTTGCACAATATTGCATATGACCCACAGTGGCCACCGAGGAGAGCAGACTCATCAGGGGGAATGAAGCTAATGATATCAGAGTACTTTACAGAGCACATCAGTGCAGGAGGATGACAAAACTGTCAAACAGCATAATCTAGGAGGTGATCGTAACGTCCTCAGAAAACCATAGCACTCCCCCCCTGTTTCGCCGCAATCTTCTAATAATGGAGCATCCATAAATCCCCAGCCACCACAGGACAGCAAGTTCACACATAATAGCCAATGGCACAGAGTGTTGATAAATATCAAAGAAAATGGTTGTCAGTTTGGAGCCCAGACCTTGTTACAAAGTCTTAATTTTCATCTTGCCCAAGAAGCGTTTATCAGCGCCTTGTTACGAGGTGATGTCTTTTTTATTTGCTCAGTGATGGAGTTTGTGTGTCATCACATGTCCTTTCATGTAACCACTGCAATGTCCCCAGAGGGCCTGATTCTTCAGAGTTGTAGGCCGGGGCTTGTGTGTTTGGGGTAGCCCTCTGGTGTCCTATTCTATTACAGTGCAAGCAACTGTCTCGTAAGTTATCGCAAATGTTATCTTTGAGATTGGAAGATGACCCTCTGGCTAGTGGGAGCAATCAGAAGCTAGCTGAAACCATAGGCTCCCTCTAAGCCATTTAGTCGCTGTCTTGTGGAATATAACCTGGTTTATGGAGTTGAGAGACTCTCACATACACTGCATTATTACAACAAAGACTTTTAAGACATGTGAAGACAGGTACAGCACAGGTGTCTCTCTGCCCATTAGCTTCACTGTCATCCCACGACTCTCCTTGTCAATTCAAAGCTGACCATGTCATTTTTAATACATTTATTTTGCTGAAAAGTCTCTGGAGAGAATACTCTGTGGAGAGGCCCTCTGCTCTGTATTGGTTCACACCTATTAGTGTCCCTTTCCAGTTAGGATTTGATTTAATGCATGCTATGACCTCCTGCTTTACTTAAACTGTGAGCCACACGATGCAGCGGTATCCCTCCATCACAGTCCCTCTGAAAGGAGCACTGTGTCCAGGGAAGAGCACACAGGGGAGCTGGAATACCTCATTCAGTGCAGTCGGGTCTGTTTCAAGAGTTTTAAGAGTTTGTTAGGAGGCTTGGATGGTCAAAATCTAATTATCTCTACTGTATATTCAACCAGGCAAATGCCAGCTTAATAAAGTCTGTATTGTTTCCTGCTGAGGCAGTAAATTACAAAAACAGTCCCCCCAGAAAGTCTACATAATTGTTTGCGTGAACTGATTTATCAGTTTAAAAAAAAAAAAAACATAATTTTAATTCACACACCTTGGTAATTAATTATTTCTTTAAAGAGATTTCTTTAAAAAGAAGCCCAGCATGAGTCACAGTGTGTCCTGTTTGTATTTTCTCTAGAATTGCATGCAGCGTGATATGATACAGCGCAGAAGAACAATCCAATCAGATATATTGGCTTAAAGAGCTGAGAAGAGCTTGCTTGGATAGGGCGATGGGGGTGATAAGATTTTCACTACTTAGCCGTGACCACCACTCCAGGCCCACCTGGACCCTGAAAAACAAAATAGCCAGGTATTCAATGAATTGGGTACATCTACAGACCAAGTGAATGTGCAACTTTATTTTCTGTAGTTGAAGTAGCTCATCTGTGAAGAACTAGTAAGACAGAACCTCTCCCCCTTGCATTCTGAGGCCAGGCAGACTCTGGCATGCTGAACCCCCTCAGGGCTGCTTGATGGTGGTTATTTGATGCCATACAGTGTTACCGGGATGTTAGAACTTTTTGTCTGTAAAAGGTTTACCTCGCGAACAAAAAAAAAAAAAATACTATTGACCTTTGTGGAAAAAAGCTGACATAATAAAGTGTAGTTTGCTGCAGACCAAATGGGAATGCCATCGCAGATTAAGGGCTCTTTAAATTATGCATTTGGTTCAGACTCCCGGGGAGCAGCAGCATATGAGAGCAGGAGATGGAAGAATGTAGCGCATTAAAGGATGCTGGGGCTCTGGAGAGAAGGCGACTCGCTTGTTATCGTGCTATTAAAGCTTAAAGGTCCCTTAATCATACCCACTCAAATATAACTCCTTGGTGTCTGTTTAGTACATTCTTCGGGAGTGTAGCTGCCTGTGCTTACGTGCAGCAGTAGGGGGTTATACATTACATCTTCAGGCTCTGTTGTTTCCCAGCAAGCAATGTGATTTGAATTTATAGCCCATTACACAGCACGTTTTGTGAAAGAGGGTTGCTGATTCTAACGTACCTGTAGTGTGCTCTTATGGAGTTTCTTAATAACACAGCCCTGCTCCTGGTTTGCATAGCTACCTGTCTTTATCCATAGTCCAGTCGGAATCATCACTGATTTAGATCTACGATGCATTTTGAGGTTGATGCAGTGAAACTGACTCCCTACAAACCCTTTATTGTGCATGTGCATGTATTGATAGAGAGAACCTTCAACTCAAGGTTAAAGGTAAGGGCAGAGAGGCTTCTGAACATAAAGAAAATTCAATTCTCCTCCCATTTATGCGGCTGAGCACCTTACCAGGCCTGGCCTTTCAGTCCTCGGGTTATAAATGTGTTCAGTGGGGGAGTTATTGTGGTATCGTTGGGAGACAGGTTGAGCTAATAAGCAGAGTTCAAGGGCAAAGGCTGCAGAGCAGCAAATTGTCAAGTCTGAACAGATATCTGTCGTGGCTGCAAATACGGAGAGGGCAGCTGTAACGCACTCCGGAAACAATGGCCTCCAGCTTGATGTCATTATGAGCAATGACAACGACAACGTTGTACGTGAGCCTATGTTAAATTCACAGCAGATGTGCAAATGAAGAAAATTCATAGCATTGTGATGTATTAAAAAAATGCATGTGGGAATCATTTAAAAAAAAAAGATTTTTTTTATATACAATTTCCCTGGGCTTTACAATGCTTACCTATGCTTTACCATGCTTTCATTATGACAACATTATTATTATTATTATTATTATTATTATTATTATTATTTATTATTATATTATTATTATTATTATTAATAATAATAATAATAATAATAATAATAATAATAATAATAATAATAATAATATAATAATAATAATAATAATAATAATGTAGTTTACAAGATATGGAAAATGCATGCCTAAACCCCTACAGCTAGTTAGCTGTGAAGAGGGTTCAGGTCAATCAGAACCAAGCCTTCCGTTCTAACATGCGCTTCTCTGACATCTTTACATCTCTACTGCCCCGACATTTATAACATCCACTAAAAATGTGAATGCAATAATCCTTTCAATGGTATGGGTGATTCGCTGCACTGTGTATAATACAGGGTGTGAAACGGCTCTGAATCGCAATCTTTATTTACAGCCTATAAAAGTTATTCTGTAAGTCTTTCAATGTGTGCCTGACCTTTCCAAATGCCAAAGAGAGGTGTAGATTCCAAAAAAAGAAAGGAAGAAAAAAACACAGATAATGCTTATTATCGTCTTCTTTTGGGGGTATTTATACCGTTCTGAAGGATTTTAAAAAGGTCATACCTGAGTGAAAAAGCACTGTGATGAAAGTCTGTTAAAAAGAAAATCTTCCCACTTTATTCTTCAATTTCTCGATATCCACTTTTTTAAATTGATAAGATTGGAGAATTGCAATGATTAGGAGATGAAAAGGAGGCAAAATGAAAGGATTTATCCATAGTTTCTTATGCTAGGGGATTTCTCTACAAATACACAGACAATTGATTTGTATGTTTGTTCTTTTTGATAAAGTGTACAGCATATTATGGTTGGAATGATGCTGAGCCTAGGGAGAAATAAAGAACAAATTAGTGGGCTATTAAGGGACTGAGGGAATCTCTTAATATATATTTAAGGAAGTGGCACAGTCCAAATATAAGGAACATTTAAAGGGAAGATTAACATGACTTTGCATCACATGAATACGTTTGTATAGCACACAGTACATAGCGGGTGAACTTGCTCTGTGCTTGAATTATGAAACCCTTTTAAATTAAATTCTGGATTTTTTGTAATCATATGAACTTGTTTTTTTACCTCTGCATGTCACTGGGTAGGAAAACAACAACATTGCCCTTGTATCTGTACAATATATGCCGCTTTGTTACTTTTCAGAACCTGTTTCTTGGAAGTGGACTTGTAAGGGGTTGGATTAATGAAACTATAAATACTTTTGCAGTGAGATTTTCTCATCGACATGAAGACACTGCATTCAAGCTGATATAACAGCAGCAGCAGCATACATACACTCATAGCACACATCCAGAGTTGACTGGATGCATTGAAGGGCTCACATTTTCAACACTGAGCTTGGTTGGTCCGAGTTCAATAATTACTTTAGGTTACAATCAACAAGTGGCACATTCTCTCTTTTTTATGAGCTGTATTTATCAGCTTTTGAAAGGTTGTAAAACAGGACTCCCCTCTCACATTAGTGAAACAGACAATCGTGACGCCCAGCAGCTGGATACGAGAGTACAGCGTATTGTTATTTTCCAGTTTGCCATTTTGGTTACATGAAAGGGGTCAGGCTTTCTCTCACACTTGTGGTCTGCATTCCTCTGGGTTGTCGGTGGTAATGTAGAAAAGGTTCAGGAGCTGCTCTGAACCTGGGAGTGCAGTCGTTTTGTTAATCCCGCTCTACAGTACTGCGTTAAGACTGCTTGTATTTACATATGCAGAGGATCCCGCTGTTCTGAGAGATTCGTTCACGAGACAGGGCAATTAATCATCCCCAAATACTCCCGCCGAGCAACAGACAACCCAGGCCATACACGCTGCCAACGAGAACGCAGGTGTGGAGCAACCAGCAGGAAAACTCTTCAAACGCTCTCTCTCTCTCTCTCTCTCTCTCTCTCTCTCTCTCTCTCTCTCTCTCTCTCTCTCTCTCTCTCTCTCTCTCTCTATCAGTGAAAGAATGCTCTTCGGTGCAGTATTTTCCTTGTTTTGCATGTGTGTTAAGGTTTGACAATGCCCATTACACATGGGGGTTTTAACTGAGAGAAAAATGTTTTGTTTGAAATAAGTTTGAAAAAAAGTTAAAATGGAAATGTAGAAATCAGATAGAAAATAGCATGAGCTGTGGCTTGAGCTAGCACTGCAGCAAACGTAGTCTAGATACATGGTTGAAGATTTTGTCCTGTGTGCAATATATATATATATATATATATATATATATATATATATATATATATATATATATATATATATATATATATATATATATATATATATATATATAAGCAAAATGGAAAACAGCTTTTGGATACACGTCATAATACAAGTACAATTACTGTATAACTTCTTTACTACTTTCACTTAGCACCCAGTTCTGTGACTGTGAGGATAAAACTCCATTCATGTATATAAGTTATTCACACCATCATATGATCTTAAGTGCATGTATTAAATAACATAACCTACTTTAAAAAGTGATTCTAAAGAGCTAACATTGTGATGTGCAGTTAATGCATTTCCAAGTGAAACTCCACTTTTCCTCTCTGCACATGTCCTACTGTACCAGCCTGGCATGACTACAGAAAGTGGATCAAAGACCTTCCGTCACCCGCGACCTGCACTGTATCCTGTTGCCGATCCCATAATCCTCCCTGCCTCTGATGGGGATTATCTAGCTGTCTCATCCATGCATTGCCACATCAGAGTGAATGAAGAGGGGTTTAAGAGCCTGTGAGCCAGGGAAGCTACTGTGCTGCTGCACTTCACCTTGCTGGCAGCCAGAAGCTCCTGCCCACTGAATTCCCCACGCTGCCGGGTACCTGGTGACCGTGTCGATGCTGTACAGTATTGCTGGACTGCACTCCACAGATGGGAGGTTTCTCTGTGGTGTCGCCAGGATTGCTCAATGTGTGGGGAAGCTGGATGTACTCCGCGGGGTCTGTGCATGGTGGTACAGTGGCTGACATTTCCAGTGGGATGAGAGGGCTGGGATAGTTAGGGCTAGGTTTAGGGTTATATTTACTATTAGAGTAAGGTGTAATTGCTGTATATTTAGATAGTAGTTACATGGTAAATACATGTGCACTTACACATAATTACAATGTAAATCCTTTAGCACGCTATGACACAAAACCTAACCCTAACCATTTTCTGATGCAGTTGTGTATTTACATTGTGTGTGTGTGTGTGTGTGTGTGTGTGTGTGTGTGTGTGTGTGTGTGTGTGTGTGTGTATATATATATATATATATATATATATATATATATATATATATCTATATAGAGAAGTTTTTTCAAAAACTTTACAGTTGTCTCTGTAACTCTGTAGATTAAACAGTGCACTTATCATAATTGTCAATGTTGTGTATTAATGTTACAATATGTGTAACAATGAATTACACTTTTATAGAAAAACGTGATATATATACCACAAATGTGTGTGTATGCAGTATATATATATATATATATATATATATATATATATATATATATATATATATATATATATATATATATATAGTGCAAAAAGATTTACACATTAAGTAACAATGCGTAATAACATTGTAATTATGTGTAAGTGCACTGTTTACTAAGTACAGAGTAATTAGAGACAATGTAAAGTGTTGACAAAAAAACTTATGAAGATGAATGCAATTATGCCATGTTAACTTGCCCCGCCCCGTCAATAGTTTGGAAACTTTGTACTTCATGAAAGTCAATGAAGATAGCAGTGCCACACCCCTAGAATCCCAGGTTTAGTGCATACTTGCAGTCAAACAGGAGTGTTAAGACTTGTTTCAAACGTTAGCATGTGTATCTTTTTTATCTTCTTGTTTCATGTCCTTGTATTAAGCGTTTCAAGTTGTTTGGATGATAAAGGTGCTTTAACTTATTGTTGTTCTCCATTCTGAAGCTCTCAGGACTTTACCAAAGCCTATTAGGTCATTTATTTTCCCTGCTCCTGAAAATAGATTTGATAGCCACAGGCTGCTAAGCAGGAGCTCTGCTAGACTGTCTGGTGGGATAGAATGCCTTTGCAGCATCAAGCTGCTCTCTGTACACTGGGTACATGCCTAGGAGAGGTGCAAGGTTGACACCATGGTTTGCACATCTGGTTGACCCTTCAGCTGAAGAAGCCATTGCACTGTAGGTGCGAATACATGAATTGTGTCTGGAAACTGATGAAGCTGCTGACACAGGGGCCCGACAGCGACAGAGCTGAATGCTGCCATAGTGAAAGTAATTAACCACCTTTTCCACAGACCTCCTATTCACAAAACCCTAAGGACTGTTAGAAGGAATTATTTGTGCTAACATTTTGTGTCTAACACAACACAAGTGCTAACACAAGTGTCTCTAATTACTGTGTATTTACTTAGTAAATGCATGTGCACATATACATAATTACAATGTTGTTATGCATAGTTACAATGTACTTAACATGTAAATATTTTTGCACAATATATGTAAGCAGACAATTGTTTCAGAAAAAGGTTAGGGTTGGGGAGGTTAGGGTTAGGATTAGGGTTATACAATGAAACAAATGGACACATTAAGTACACTGTAACTATGCATAATAACATTGTAATTGTGTGTAAGTACACATGCATTTAATAAGTAACTACTAAGCAAATACACAGTAATTAGAGGCACAATGTAAAGTGTTATCTGATTTGTTAAGCACTGTTTCTTTAAAGCCCATTTAGATGCATTAATCAAGTCTGCAGTTCAGCATTTGAAAGTGAAATACTGGAGCCTGAGTACACCAGGGTCCACTAGAAAAACAACAGTGCTCAGTTTGGAAGGAAAGCAAAGTGGAGTATATTGTCATCACTGAGGCCTAAGCCTTCTTTACTGTTGGGGTCTCCAGGCAATCTTTTCTTGCATGTGTGATTGTCACTAGCATGCCGTTTGGCTTGTCTTGTTTTAGCTCAATACTTCCACACTTTAGGGAGAGCTGGGTAATTAATACATCTAATAATGCGCTTGTGCTGTTTGTATTGTGATTATTTGACCACTGTGCTGCCCTAATTATTTTCTTTTCCCTGAATAAAGCCATTACAGATGTATCTGGGAGGTTCTTGGGATCAATAATTCCTTTGATATTTGTGTAACAGCCACTGAATAATCAATACGAGGTCAGGAAAAGTAAATTACAATCCCCTACCTAATGATTTTTGTTTTGGTCGAGTTGATGAGAAAGATTTTTATTATCTGATTTTTAGAGTCAAATAATGCGAGTCAACTTTACCCAATGTTTTTCCACCATTGAGGTACACCTCGGCATGGATATTATCGCTTGCTATGTTTTGTTTTCATGAAGATAAAGGTTTCGAGCTTTCCTTTTTTTTTTTTTTTTAATCTGTGCCTTGAAGGGTTTCAGGGTTAGCTGGAAAGAGTTCTCAGGAATTGCCGCACTTGCCCAAGCAGACAGTAAATACAAGTGCGTGAGGCAGTTATCTTGACATTGTCACCCAAACTGCTTACAACACACAAAACCCACCGCTGAAACTGTCTTTTGAATGTGTTTACATAATAATAATTTTGTTCTGATATATGGAGATATATAGCATGAACACAAGCTTGGTTCTGGTACAATAACTGTACCTTGTGATGAAAGCAATTCATTCTTACATCAAGACCAGTCATTAATACATGACTAGCAGGCAGTATAACACAATGATATAATAACACAAATACATTCAGTAAAAACCATGAAGATCTGCATTAGCTATTTAGGTGTAGCGCAAAAAGAAAATCCTTGGATGCTAAAGAAATAAAAATAAATTTGCTCCTGGATGTGATGAACCCAATTAAAAGAAGCATATGCACCTCCAGGCTTATCCAGCAAGACCATGTGTGGTAAAATAAAGAGAAAAAAAAACAATGCCATTTGTTTTCAAACACCCTGACAATACCTGTGTATTAATTTAGTGACAAGCAACACCTAACAAAGGGTAGCCCGTCATACACTACCCCTAGACTGCATCGGGCCCAAGGACGGTACACACAATGCTAATAAACAAAGCTCTCAGGAAGCGTTATTGCACAGCATCTGCTCTCTGACCACGTGACTCCACAGACAGATGTTAAATCCCAGCTGTTAACACAAGATCATTTGTATGTTTGAAGAGATGGATCCCATTTGGGTTTTTAGATGATGTGTGTGTGCTGCCTTGTTCACTCTATATGCATTCCTCATTCTTACCTCGTCTTTCCATTTACATCTTTATTTATTTCAAAGCCCTTTTCACATGCCACAATTGCACAGTAAAACATGTTCTCTGTCTTGGACACACACACACACACACATACATGCACACACACACGCACACGCACACGCACACACACACACGCACACACTCAGTATTGAACCCACCACATTGTTATGGCTTTTGGATCATACTAATCAATGCTTTAACAAACGAATCAGAGTGCCGCTGCATCTGTGAGCAAAAGACAGGTAATTAACTCTTTATCTGAGCCAGACATCATTTTAAACAGACCATTTTTAAGCTATTAAGTTGTTCTGCAGGGACACTTTAGTCCCAGCCCTCCTGTACCATATCATACACCAGTGCGTCTCTGCGGAGCTCTGCGCGGTTTAGGGTTACAATTCAACTTCCCTTTGAGATGGAAAATTGTTGTCTGAATGGATGTTTGATTTTATCATGGGCCAACTGTCATGTTAATGCGTAAATGTATGTTATCAATAGTTATTATCTACATATGTACTAGGTTGACATTCACAGTCAAGTAATACTCTAGGGTAAGGTATGTTACGCTCTAACGGCTGAGCATACGTTTCAAAGCTTGCCAATGCAATGCAAAATTATGCATTTGGAGACCCAACTAAACACAAGCTACATTTGGCAGTATTGCATTCATCGCTTGTGCATTTCTTCAGAGACCACTGTGTGATAGGATGAGAATAATCCATAAAGAACAATAGGGTCAATAACCCAGTAGTCTGTCTATTGACCCTGCAGGCTGGACTTGAATCCTGTGGAAACGAATGTCTTGCTATTTATCTGATGACCCGTGTGTAAGTCAATGACCCAGGTATCCAGTGGGCAGCATGTGTCCAACGGCAGTGACAGCTCTTTAATATAATTATGATTTGGGTGCATAACCACAATGCTCGTTCATTTAGTACACCAGGGTATGGCATTCCTAACTCAGTGTATATTCTTGATGAAATTAAAACAATATATTTTGTTCTTCACGCTGGAATATTCTGGCCAATTTATAATTTTGTGATTAACAGAAATCTAGAGGATTTATAATCCAGAAGCATGTAGCGATATGACCAAAGTCTTGTAAAGCACAACCATCAGATTTCCTGTTACCAATAATCTCTGATTAATGTTTATTGGATGAGGGTTTTGGGCAGACTTGTTAACAATTGCCCTAGTTATTATAAGCATTCGGGCGTGGCAGCAGGTATGTAAATGGGATGACACCAGAAGCTGCCTGCAGTACTTGTAATCACACCCTCCGTGACAATGCCTCCAGAGAGTGTTGCTTCCTGCTTCCTCTCCAGGGTGAAGAGGACTTGGCACCAGGCTTCAGGTTTCTACCCGCCCCTTCTACCTTTAGCTGGGGCAGGGGCTGTAAATTCTCTCTACCCAAGATCAGAGTCGATTTGTTATCAAATCAAGCGTCGAGCAGCTGATTCATTGCTATTCAGCACTCTTTCTGATTTATATGCAGAATGTAAAACAGATGCCGTATGCGATACATATTTATGGTGAGCGCTGCTCTGGGAAGATTTATTATGGGCTCTTTCATCGGGGTGTGCATGAGCAGAGCTATGATGACTTGTATTTCCTCTCAGCTGCCAATGCCAAACTCATTAAAAAGAGGTGTGACTATTAATATACATTGTAATACTGACAGGGCCTAATTTATAACCTCCCTGGCTGCTGGCTACAGGATTTTTTTTTTTTTTTTTTCGTGACTGGGAGCAGGATTTGTTTTTCTTATTTTCTTTTTTCTTCACCTTCTTTTTTTCCTGTATTTTAGCTACCGTGCCTGGCTGTTTGTTCGATTGAAGCTCAGATTCTAGTTTGGGTTTTTTGTATTGGTTCACAGCATCTCTCTTGACACCCAGAAGGCTTGTAGGTTCCAGTCCCTTTTACAGCTGACGCTCCAGCTTCATTACTTGTGGATCTCTTGCAGTTCAGGACTGTGTTTACAAGATCAGTGCTGGGGAAGGTCTATCACTAGACTGCTCCACCCAAAGCACTGAAACATAACTAACAAAGCTGCTTAAAAAGGTCCTTCCTGTTTTGTGATAATGCCTAGTAAGTGATATATAAAGAGTTAAAAACAGTTGCTTTCAATGATTCTGTAAAAGTTCCCAAGGCATTTTAATTTTTTTTTTTTTTTCTCCGTGTTACAATAAATAAATACTGGCAATGGAAATATAGCCTAAAATGTGTAGGAGGTTTTGGTCTGTGGCAAGACTAGGCTATGAGTAATTGTGTGTAGATACATATGGTGTATATAGTATCATACATGTTTGAACCGTCATTGAAAATTACTTTAGCACTCCTAAATGTGCCACCGTTGGGTGTTGTATAGTTAAGGATGATAAAGCATGAAACACAGCTTATCCAACCCCAAATCTTATCTAAAACTGCAACCCATTCCCTACCACGAGTATGGTTATTATTCTCAGTGTTGAATCACTGCTGCCAGTAACACTGAGCAGGGTTCAATGTACCCACCCAATCCAGTCCAAACTGAACACATGCATAGGTGCAACTATAATTCATTTATATATTGTAAACAGTCAAGTAAACAAAAGTGCCCTGGAGACACCAGAAGCCTTTCCAAACATTTGTATTATACTTCTAGAGCATTTTAATTAAACAAATAGTTAGTGAATGATATTTGAACCAGCAGATTTCCGATTGACACATCAGTGTGTTCCCTTTTACTGAATCCTGTGAGATGAGGTTGGCAGTGCACAGCGCGGAGCACAGAAACCTTTTTTTTTTTTTCAACACCACTAAAGCCTGTGATGGGTATTTCAGGCTCCTCCATTGTAGTACCCGTCCTTCAAATGAGTGAATATTGGGGGCTTAACTCGGCCCATTCTGTGTTCTTTTATTTGAGGTGACAGGCAACCGCGAGAGAAATCTCCAACTTCTTTTTTTTTTTTTTTTTGATTAAAGAGTGCAGCCATCCGTTTGGCCTGTCCCTGACGTTCCACACGGAAAACCCTTTAGATGAATTCCACCTAGCACGGGGTGATTAGCCTTACAGCTCCACTGCCTTACATGTATAGAACGCAGGGACACAATCAATGCAAGGCTCAGGCTTCCTTCCTTTTAACTAGGCCGCATTCACTAGGGTCTAGTGCACATGTAACAAAACGAAGCTTCTCTCTCTCTCTCTCTCTCTCTCTCTCTCTCTCTCTCTCTCTCTCTCTCTCTCTCTCTCTCTCTCTCTCTTTCTCTGTCTCTCTCTTTTTCTCTCTCTCTATCTCTTGCGCTCTCTCTTTTGTTTGAAGATGACAGGTTGAACTTGACAACCCAATCCTTCAAGCTTATCTTTGACACAATGGAAGCTCAGAACTAATAGGAGACGTTCCATGTCCAAGTTAACAGCTTCATTCCAGCAGATAAGAGCATGATACGTTTAATGAGTTGATAAATTTTAACTATTACGCAAATTGCGATTGGACAGCCAATAAGTAATCACTTTCTCTATTAGAGACTTACCTATGTATGAATATGGAGTGGCAAACCGAGACCAAAGCCTGCTGTCACCAGCCCTATTAAATATTTAGGTTTACTTTAAACAGTTTGGTGTGGACTATAGGATTTCACAGTTTGTTACTCACTGCACGTGGACTGTTCCTGGTAAAGAAACACAAATCCCAGGGTTATCATTTGAAATAAAAATCATATAATTGAAGAGTAAGACAAACCAGTAGTGTAACGAATCGCTTGCAGATGGAAGCCTAATTGTCATTTGCTACTAACAAAGAAATTAAAAGCTAATCTCAGCCCAACACAAACCAAACTGAAAGTATAATAGCATTTTACAATAATATTCATATACATAAGGGAACTAAATTATTTTGGCAATACTATATTTTTTTTAAATCTATTTTATAATGGGTAATATATTTTTGATAATTTTTTCATTTTGAACAAAAAAAAAGAAAATGAAAACAATTTGTGATGTTTTGTAATGTAATTAGATTCGATCTCTAATGTAAATGCAAACCAAGTCCTTTTTTGAAAATTGTGAAACTCTATTGATGGATGATAAAAAGCAATCTTCAGTTGCTTTTCATTCACTCTTTCTTTCTTTTTCTTTTTTGTTTTTTTGTATGGCTTGTCAAGCAATTATGCACAATCGTAATGCTAATGGATAGTGCGCACTGCAAAAAGTGACACTTCACACAGCAAGCAAACGCAGACTGCCATTGTACCTCAAGCACAGCAATGTGCAGAGCACGTGCAAAAAGTGACACGCATCAATCACTGTGCAAAAAGTGACACACATTCACACAAAAACAATTTGCCATGTAATTAATTCTAATACTATATCAAGACTGTGCACATATAGTACAATGCTAAAAATGCAAGGTGGATTTCACAAAAAAAATCTCATGCAATCATATACTACATTTTCAGCATCCTACATTTACTCCAATACTTTCAAAATTGTAATTATCCTACTAGATCGCAGAGAGAATGATATATATATATATATATATATATATATATATATATATATATATTATATATATATATATATATATATATCGAAAAGTAGTTTATTCTCAGGTCTGGTTACATTTCACATTATGTCAGTCTTGCTGCATTCATTTTATGAACTCATATTTGCTTGTGACCCGGTCATGCACTGCTGGTCCAGCACATAATGATAGCATGATGACCCCCAATAAAAGGGCCTGTAAATGTCAAGGCAAAGGGCTGAATCAACACTCAGTGTAGAGCTATATAGATTGGTTGATAAGTTTATTTTGCCCACTCGTTATCCCCCACGTTAAACACAGCTAAGACTTGTGGTATGAAATCTAGCTAAAACTAAAGGGTTTTAAACACGACCTGCCCCTGTATTTATTTAATTGTGTTCAGTATGTGTGAATTCAGGTACGCACTGTATGTATGTCTCTTCGGTTTTCATTTACTCAAATAAAAACCCTTTGGTATATAGAAAGATGTTAAAGGTAGTTTCTGGGCGAGAAAGTTGACTCATCACATGCGGACAAAAACAAATCAATACAAAAATCTGTAGGTTTACCATACAATTTTAAAACACATCTATATAATGTACCTACTTTTTCTAAAATATTTCTATGTATTTTTCTTTTTAAAAAAAAAAAAAATGTTCTCTTTCTCTTCACTTGTTAAAATCAAACTCTAAAGTTTATAGATGAAGATGAATCTATTCTCCCTAATCAAAAGGCTTTTTTTATTGGATGCCTGTCATTGGTATTCACATGAGTTATCTTTTCTGATGCTTGTCATTTTCCCAAAGGCGGCAGATCGAGGACCGTGGATCAGAGCAGCGTACGAATGTGGCCAAAGAGGAATGGCAAGAAAAAAGAAAGAAAGTAAAGGAATGCTTTTCAACTTCTTTCTTGGTGTTTAGCTTATTTCTCTCACTCTCTTTCTCTCTCTCCCCCCCCCCCTTCTCTCTCAGTCTCGCTGCCTGGCCCCCACTTTGGTCCTCCTTTATGTTACATGATCACTCAAATTTCAGCCCAGGAGGGGCGAATAGTTCTCCTGGAGAGAAAGCCCCCAACAAGCTATAGACCAGATGTATAACGTTATATGGTCAAACTGGCAAACACAAAAGCCTAAAAACAAAAGGCGTGAATTAGGGAGAGGCATTCAAAAGTGTGTTTTCAAAACAGCCCAGCTGAGAGCCGCCTCTGCCTCCCTGTCCCTCCCCTCTCTCTCTATCTTTCTCTCACTGCGGCTCTCCTGAGACTAAACACTTCAAAATACATTGAGGAAAAAAAAAGGTGCCAAAGAAAGAATGAAAAGAAAAAGGGACGTTTTTGCTAATTAGTTGAGGACTTAAATAGTGGTGTGAAGCTGAGAGTGTTGGGAGCTGAAGAGGCGAGCAGCAGGCCTAGGGAACGGCTCTCTGGGCTTTCTGAGCTGTTTGGTTGTGCCTAGCCCTGCACTAGCAGCTTTCTTAATGGAAGTATTCAAAACTAATAGGGATTTTTATATATAAAAACACTGTTCTGTCGATACGGCATTTCAAACATTTCTATATGTGTGTGTGAGTGTGTGTCTGCGTCTGTGTGTGTCCGTGTGTGTGCGTGTGTTTATGTAGAGAATTGTGTGTCAAGAGAGTTTGAATTTACAAATGCTAAGTTACATTTTCATGAGATTCAACACTTGCTGCAGGTTCTTACACAATATGTAGGTTCTTTGCACATTGCTAGATTTTAACTGGAGTTTTCTTTAATAAATATACTTCCAGTATCCAGCTCAGTAGTTAAAAAGTTGACTTCTTTTTAAGGAACATGGCTGAATGTGACTTTTTTTTCTCACAAATTGTCCAGCTGCAATGTTTTCCACGTGGCTGTCCACACGCTCCCCAGCTTGTCATTCTCCATGCCTGTCGTGGAAATGATGGATATAAATGAGACAAGAAGAATCCGCTTACCTTTAAGAGGACATAAACAAGAGCTCAGTCATTCCATTTTGAAACATTTAGTCGATTCATATGATACAGTGGCAATAAAGCCGTGTACTGTGCACTGCAACAGCTGCTTGTAAGAGTGGATTAGCGTTTGTTGTGTTCACTACAGCTGTGCTGTAACCTCTGTTTAAGTTGTCAGTCTGTTGCTTTGTAATTGTAGAGTTAAAACATGAAGTATGCTGTTATAGCAACATTGCCATATAGTTCATCTCTTACATATGAGCTGTTTTCACTTCAAGGGTTAATCCTTCGTGATTTATTCTGTGCTTTCTAGTTGTCAGTGTGCCTAATCATGTCCTCTGCTGTGTTCTTTACACAAAGTGTTTCTAAATACTGTGTATTTACATAGTAGTTACTTAGTAAATGAATGTGTACATATACATAATTACAATGTAATGAAGCCTCTCCCTAACCCTATCCCTAACCCTAACCCCACTAACCCTAACCCCTTCCTGATGCAATTGTGTGCTTACATATATCATGCAACAAGATATACACATTAAGTTCATTGTAACTATGCATAATAACATTATAATTATGAGCAAGTACAAATGTATTTACTGAGTATCTACTTTGTAAGTACACAGTAATTAGAAGCTCTTGATGGAAAGTGTTATTTACCATCAGTTACAATGTTGTGTTTTTTACAAAAAAAAAAAAAGTTAGGTTTTTACACAGTTTGATTTGTGCCTGACTTTATAATTCATACAAGCACTCTTTCCGGTAGCTTTAACGGTATAGTACAACAATAAATGAATTCCCCACCACTAACCATGTTTGTTCTTGCAGTATCCAACACATTCAACAGAAGCCTTTGCAGCAGTGGGGAAGCAGTTTATTGCTGCACTGCAGCAACATATGAATCAGAAACCTGCTGAGAAAAATGAAAACTAAACCAACGCAAAAAAACATGTGGAGAATAAGATATCAAACACACCAGGAGCAGACCACAAACAATGGAAAGCCAGGAAGTAGTCTTTTAAATGCAATTTACCCAACAGGAAGATACTTTCCAGAATGTACTGTACTGCACAGCTGAAGATATCACTTCTTTGTGTTATCAGGGAAAGCTGTAAACTATATCAAACAGGGATTTTTCCTGTTAGCGTCCTAAAGCTAACGAATTACCCCACCCTGCCTAAAGTTAATGCTCTCTCTGCTCCTTATATAAAGGTCTGGCTAGTGTAACTATTTTACAACAAGATTACATAGATACAATGCCTCTTTCTTTAATCTCTATCGCAGCTGTACAAGAATGAACAGATCACGATTAAAAGGTGGTAGCTTTTATTAACACAGAATTATCACTCTAATATAACCGTGCGAGCAAACTCTGCCATGCATATAAAATGAGCAGTATTTAAAATGTTAAATGCATGTCATTAAAAGAAGGGTTAATTCTGTCTTCTTTATTAAAAAGGACAAACCTGTTAACATAGAAACGGGGGAAAGACACATCCATCGCAGACAGGAAAGATAGGTTGATTTGTAACACCTGAATTCAAGTATTATAAACCATCACTAATTTATCTATACATAGGTTTTAAAGAACGTTATAAAGGAGACACTTATAATAATAATAATAATAATAATAATAATAATAATAATAATAATAATAATAATAATAATACGTCTAGTCTTAATCATGGTGTCAACAGTGGTCAAGCATTATACGTTAACAGCAATGCATTTCCTCCAAGGATAATTAAGAAGCAAAGCTTAAATCCTGGTAATGTGCAGCTGGTAAAATGTTTCTTATTGTGTTCCCTCATCTAGTTTAAGAATAGCTGGTGCGTCTGAACTATACTCTTCAATTTGTGCTGGGATCCAGGCTGCAAATGTGATTTAAAGTGAGGAAAATCCGGGCAGCACTTAGGAATTTGTAAATGTCTTCTGAAAACAGAGCAGCTTGAAGTGGAGCCTTTGCTAGTGATATTGATTTGTGACACACTGAACTGCTACAGAGTTTTTAATATCCACAGATCAGGGGCATGCTTTATTTTTACTGCTCTCTGTTTATGATTCTTGGATAAGAAGACATTTGCAAATATATTGCAATATCATAAAGGGAGAAAATGAACTGTATAATGCATTTATTCAGAAGGAAGACATAGATGCACAATTTGGAGTGATTCATGGGCTTTTAATTAGATAGTATCTGTTAACAGTAAAAATATGAACTGTGCAGTATCTATTCATTACATGTTCCTAAAAAACACAACAATGCAAGAACCAAGTCAAATGACAGCAGATTACAAGGGAAACTGTGACACATTTGTTTTGCAGATTTCACTCAAGATTGGAGAAGCTATTAACTGCACAAGGTAAAATATAATTCCACCATTTGAAATGTTATATTATTATTATTATTATTATTATTATTATTATTATTATTATTATTATTATTATTATTATAATAATAATAATAATAATAATAATAATAATAATAATAATAATAATAATAATGTATTTTGTTTGTAGTTACTGTGTTTTAAAATATTGTTTGACTTCTGAAATGTTAAAAATATCATAAATAAATTAAAAAGAAAGAAATATGTACTTTGTGTTTAGTTACTAATGCTGAATATTTTTTCTTATTTTTTCATCTAAACTTAAGGAAAAGAAGAGCCTCAGCAAAATCGATATGTATATCATATTTCAAGGACAACACAATGTGTGCAGTGCATAAAACGTGTGCGTTGAATCTGTCATTACAGAGTTAATTTTGGGCTGAACTGTGTGATCCCCTATTGATAACGAAAGAGGCACACTGCAGCTCTGAGGCAAACTCTAGTAATGACAAGAAAGGAAATTAAAAGTGCTGAGGACTGGAATTGCACTGGAGTGACTTGAGCAAGGAGCCCCAGAAGCAGAGCTTCAAATATACAACATTACACTATACAACTTCCACTGTTGTACAACTCAATAAGAAATACACCTTTTCTATTATTTAAAAAAATAATACATTGAGATGAATATAATTTCAAGCATATACCAAATAGTAAGAAGTAGGCAGAATTACATTCAGCTTCTGACACTAATTATAAAGCGTTAGTGAAATGCAGTGAGAAGCTCCTAATTGCTTTTCAGATTTACAGGCACACCACAATGGCTTTTGTTTTGTTTTTTCAAGAACAATGAGATGAAAATGTATTGGGTCCTTGCTGAGTTCCAGAAAGTGCTGGTGAGCAGCTGCGAGTTGGGAATTGAGTGTGTATGTGTGTTAAGTGTGTGAATAGCATGTGTGTATGTGTGTTAAGTGTGTGAATAGCATGTGTGTATGTGTGTTAAGTGTGTGAATAGCATGTGTGTATGTGTGTTAAGTGTGTGAATAGCATGTGTGTCTTTGCTCACCCTCCATCTACCACTCTCTTTATTATATTTCTTATAATAATGATACATTACAAGGATTATTTTGTTTTCATTTTATTATTGACCACATTTAGTTAAATATTCCTTCAATTCAGGGATGCTAACACACACACACACACACACACACACGCACATGCACACAGATATTTCATATGTGCATTTTAACTGCTTAACACATTTTAAAATTGTGGAAATGAATAAATCAATATTCTAATTTATCAAGCCTTTTTTTTTTAGTAGCAATAGTCAAACTAAACCTTTATTTTTAGTCTGTTAGCATGCTCAATAACCCTGAAATTACAAAATAAAGACAGAGAAAACAGAAATTCAATCAAAAAAAAAAAAAAAGCATAAAATTGATTTACATTTTTCAAAACCGTCAGGTCAATTAAAAGGTCATTGTTAAAATATGTGTTCTTAATTATATGGAGTAATGTATGCGTGGCTGAGACAGTGTGCATTCCACTCTAAACCCCTCTTAATAGCCATACTGTAATTCATGCCATTTATCTGCACGAGGTTCAGGGTTGATATTGAATGGGCTTTCTGTGGAAGAGACTACAAAGAGACTTAACAATCTGTACCATTGACACCAGCAGAACCACAAGCCTGCTCTGCTGGAGACAGAGAAGGAGGCAGAGAGACAGACAGAGAGAGAGGAGTGCAGGAAGGGGAGCACACATCTGGGATGGCAGGACTCACTGGATACCATTAAAGGGGACACTTTTTCAAGCTCATTCATCAAGGTCTCTGTGCATCTTTTTTTTGAGAAAGTAAAATAAAAAAGTTAAAATGTTCATGTTACAAAATCGACAATACACAAAGGGCAAGGTAAATACACAGACCAGGCACACAAACAAAACTATCATGAACACATTCATTTCGGCTTGCAAAGACCTTGTGTAGAATTCATTACACAAAGATTTTTTTTTTTTTTTCTAGTGATTTGGACAACTTTAGGATACCAAAATTATTCAAAAAATAAAATAAAAATAAAACACTGATGTTTAAAAACTAAAGTAAGGAATTTAACTCACTAGTTCTCACATGCAGATTTGTTCTTTATTGCTTGATCTGTAAAATAAAGTTAGCTGTTTTATATAACAGTACAGTGGTAAATGCTTTGTGAATATGGCCCTAATTCTTTTTTCATGAAAAGCATGTGTTTTTTTTTGTGTCTGTTATGAACAAGCTGACAGATAAGTAACGAGCTGTGGTGCTATGTAAGTAACAGTAATATTAGATCTGTGTGTTCATAATCATCAGACACAATATACAATTATCAGAAGCAGTTTATAATCCAGGACTGTTATTCAAGTATAATTACATATGAACATGCTTTTGGTTTACCGTTCCAATTCAACTTAAGTAAATGCATATCTAACGAGCACTAACAATAAATAAGCATGTGCTGGATTTTAAATTATCACCAATACGAGAGAATAAAAATATATTATTTCATACACAAATAGAATTGATTATAAAGTGTTACCAAATTCTCTCTCCAAAGCTTTACATTATTTTAAAAAAAGAAACTTTTCTGTTTATGTGCAGTCTAATAAAATAAATAAATAAATCACTCATCTTTCATGAACTATCATAATAGATGCCTTGGAAATGTGTACAGTCTGGTGCAGATAGGCAGTCGACGGTCAGTCGTATCTTATTGCACACAGCCCTGTGTGTCATGATTCTGCCTCGGCATCAGTTAGCCCAGGGTACAATATCCTATTGCTTGTGTTTGTTTCCTTGTTTGGGAAATAAATAGAAACAATTCAGGAGGAAACGTGTGCTGCACACTCACATTCCAGTCTGTTTACCTTCCTGTAAGGAACAAGCACATACAACTTCTTCACCTCCTGACCCCATAATCCCTGCCAAACCACAACCATCAGGGGAGCGCTCCCCCTGAAACATGGACTCATGTCCAGCAGTGTATGAGCACAGAGCAACGAGAAACCAGCAGTCAGGGGAGCATTCCCCCTGAAACGTGGACTCATGTCCAGCAGTGTATGAGCACAGAGCAACGAGAAACCAGCAGTCAGGGGAGCATTCCTCCTGAAACGTGGACTCATGTCCAGCAGTGTATCAGCACAGAGCAACGAGAAACCAGCAGTCAGGGGAGCATTCCTCCTGAAACGTGGACTCATGTCCAGCAGTGTATCAGCACAGAGCAACGAGAAACCAGCAGTCAGGGGAGCGTTCCCCCTGAAACGTGAACTTATGTCCAGCGGTGTATGAGCACAGAGCCAGGAGAAACCAGCAGTGAACACCGTGCTCTACAACATTCTGCTAGATTGTTGGTACACATAATTACAATATAATTATGCATTGTTATAATTAATTTAATGTGAAAACAAAGTGTCATGATATAACCCTATGCCTAATCCTAACCCTAACCCTGACCCTTTTCTGATACAACTGGGTATTTATATATATTGTGCAAAAAGATGTACACATTAAGTACATTATAACTATACATAATAACATTGTAATTGTGTAATTACACATGTATTTACTATGTATATATACAGTAATTAGAGACGCTTAATCTAGCGTGTTATCTTTAATTTATATAGCATCTTTCATGCCAAAAGGCATCCCGAAGCACCTTACAATAAATTAAACAAAAAAAAAAAAAACTAAAGGAAATCATAAAATCGCAGTTAAATATAACAAACTGATCATTTAAAATATATATTATTGAACCCAATATTTGTGTCAGCTCAACAGGCCAGCCTTGCAAAACCCATGTGGTTTTACATAGGCCAGGGCAGGTTGATTGGACAGTAAATGGACTGACAAATACTGTAAATAATAATTAGCTTGATGTGTTTATGTATCTAGTGATTTGACAGATGTGTGCCTGACTTTTTATGCAAGTTCCCTTTCTGTTTTATTTCGTATTTTTTTAGGGGGGGGGGTGGCTCAAGGTGCAGCCTGTGGAACCCTTTAGCAAGTATTTCATCAAGGTTTTCTAATTGCCTTGCTGATGTACTGCAAGGAGCTCCCTATTACACCAAGGACGCTGGGCAGATTTCTCACATGATCACAGCAGCCTCATAAATGTCCTGGACAAAAAAATGGGAGCCGTTTACTTGAGGCTGTCAAACCACAGGGAAGCTCTGGGGTTTTTTTCTACTTTTATTTCCTGCCGATTTCTGTTTGATTGTGTCGAGTGGCGTACCCCGTGTCTGAGTTAAGAATTTATTTATCCAGCGTTTGGATTCCAATACTTTTCAGTATTAGAGATTGTGTGAAGTAGCTCAACAGATTCATTACTGTATGAAGGATCCAATTATAAATGCACTGCGTTGTATACAGTTTGGGAAGCTGGGAACAGCGCTAACAAGTTAAAATACACAGACATTCCATCTTTAAAAGCTGAAGCATGTGCTTTTATTGGAACATGAGTTTATAAAACCAAATGCTAATGCATATAGAAATATGCTATAAAGGATGTTATTAATAATAATAATAATAATAATAATAATAATAATAATAATAATAATAATAATAATAATAATAATAATGTTGTAGATGTTTATACAGTGAATGGATATTTACAGAAGAGTGTGCTCATCACTGTCCTGTCCTGTCATTTTATACTGTGGATGATGACACTGTTTGCATGCTGCATGCCTTCTGAATGTATCCAGTGTCCAGGCCCAGGTCATCAGTAGAAGTTTGCAGTATCTAAAGTAAGTGTGTGTGCGTGCGTGTGTGTGTGTGTGTGTGTGTGTGTGTGTGCGTGCGTGATTGTGTGTGCGTGCGTGCGTGCGTGCGTGCGTGCGTGCGTGCGTGTGTGTGTGTGTGTGCGTGTGTGCGTGAGTATTATTCAAGTATATGTAGTTATGTCTGATGCATTGATTAGTGCTTTACCCACATACTTGCAAAGAACAAATGTTATAACTTGGTTCATCCTAGATATCAGACGTGTTGCAGTTTTTTTTTTTAAGTATTGGTCCCTCTGCCCTGACCTTGTGACCCCACTGTACATGAACAAACATAGCCATGCCCTCTGTGCTGCTCAATGAATATGATTCAAAGCAGTATAAACATCAGCGTGACACCAGAACAAAGACTCCAATTCTTTGTTTTTTCCAGCGACCTGCTGACACTTCTGGAATATTACTCTACTGACACCGCAGCCTTTCGTACTCTTAGTCATGCAAGAAATGCTGCGTGTTTCACTGCCTTTAAATAAAAGAACTCATCTTGAGCAGGAATCGTGATCTGTGCATGAACTCATCCTGCCACAATGACAGTTGTGCTGCTCCCCCTAGTGGAGGATACTGGAATGTCCTGCAGGCTATAAAGCGATAAGCTTTTGCTTTTTGTATCTTCTGAAAAGCAAGTTGAATACCAGTGTGCGTTGTGCCTATAAAGCAACAGCATAGAGTAGAGCAGGACCTAGAATGGGGGGTGTCTTTGTGCCTGAAGAGGATATGAAAAATACACTCCACTTTATAAGAGGTAATCCAAGAAACACCAGTAAATTCACCACAGTCCTGTATATTTATTAACAAGCTAATTCTATATGAATACACTCCTAATTGTTGGAACAGATGATTAGGCTAGTACAAACACAAAATGGATAGTACAAACACAAAAATAATAAATAATAATAACATGATAACAGCATCCTGAAGCCTGCATGAAAAGCCTGCTTGCTGTATGTTTATTGATGAGCACGCCTCGGCTCTGTGTCTGGAGTTCTCTTTCTATTCACCCCTGTACTTCATTTCTCTTCCTGTCACATGATCATATTTCACTCCCCTTTCCTGTCATACAAACACACCCACTTAATAAAGTCATTGTTTTGTCACGGTAAAAGATCACTTGATCAACAGCAGCCGAAAACAAAAACAAACACGCTCCATTCTGTGTCGTGTGAATCGCTTGATTGTGAATCTATTAGCTACGAGCCATTTTGAAACTTGCATGACACCCCATTGCACAGTGAGATACAGCGCCAGGCAGCTATTATACAAACCATTTGTCCCAAACTTAAAATATCTTATGCCCCCATGTCTTCACTCCCTGTCAAAGCTCCTCGAGTGTTTACTGACATGATCCAGTATTGTTGTTTTCAAAGCCTCTGGTCTCTTTCTATACTAATTAGGGAGCAGAAACAGTAAGCTTCACAATAAGGATTTGACATTGTAAGATGGGAAACGGGTTCACCGGCTTCAAACTGCTACAGTCTCTGATTAGTTATTTTAATATATTTTAATATTTTTATACTGCGTTGTTAGATTTTTATAATCGCCATTGGCAACAGTCTCAATGAAATCTGTACAGTTTGTTTTAGTTGTTTTTCTCCAGTACAAGCTTCATTAATGAATGCAAAATGACATTCCTTTAGCACCAGACATGGCTTCTGATAAGATTAGCTATGGTACTTGGGGGCATCAAAATACAGTAGCTGAAACAAACTGTAAAATATCAAATAAATAAATACATTAAAAAGAGTTAAACAAAAACCAAACAGTTTTTTTGTTTTGTTTTGTTTTGGTTGTGCACAAAGATAAAGACAGTAAAACACAGTAGGCTAAAGTACCATGAATTTTTCACGACAAGCCTAAAGAGTTAAGCTGTCCCTTTAAGGAGAGAGAAGGAGAGAAGCCCTGTAATGTTTCAAGGCTGACTGGCAGTGCTTTGGTTAGTCCCCTCAGTGCAGTATGTTGCCATGCGGAGTATTAGAGCTGTGTCAGCAGCCAGGTCCTGACCTGCAGGCCTGGGAGTCAGGCTGTAACCTGACCTGGTACCAGGTGTGTGCCTTCGGGTCAAACACGCAACACCAGCCAACTCCTGCAAAAACTGCACCCTTTATTAACCCTCTCACACCTTCCTCTTAACTAAAAAACTGCATCCTTTATTAACTCTTTCACGCCTTCCTCTTAACTAAAAAACTGCATCCTTTATTAACCCTCTCACGCCTTCCTCTTAACTAAAAAACTGCATTCTTTATTAACCCTCTCACGCCTTGCTCTTAACTAAAAAACTACATTCTTTATTAACCCTCTCACACCTTCCTCTTAACTAAAAAACTGCATTCTTTATTAACCCTCTCATGCCTTACAACGTCCCCCGAATTAAAAAGCTCTACTGTACTGCACGTTTTCTTTTGTCCTCCATTCTCTCATTATCATTCATTACATGATGTTAAATAACAGATCAGGTTCATCGAGGGTTTTTAATTTTTTTTAATTTTTATTATGTCTCAATTGTAAAATGATAAGCTATTGGCAGTAGCTGTGTAGATGTACGTATGAATTCATTTTCTTATTTATTTGTGTCGATGTGCCTACACTTGCCGAATATTTGAGTATTTTACTGATAAGCAGCTGTAACACTGTGTGAGCAGGAGGCTGTCTTCATACAATCCCTGCTCGCTTTACATGGTTAATAGTGGAGACTGCCCTCCCACGCTGTGTTTGGTTAGGTGCTCTTCCCAGCAAACAGTCATCTCTTTGTGTTTGTATACTTTAATCTGTGACTTCATTAGGGAAGGAAATGGGAGTAGATACAAAAAGCCATTGTCTTAGTTAATGCTACAGCAGCACTTGCTTCAAATATCTCATGATTATCTTACCCGCAAACCTGAGTTTAAGAACTTGGGTCTGAATGTCATCCAACTGAGCTGAAAAAAATGCTTTATTTTAAAACATGTTGCACTGGCACCTTTATTAATCAAGATAGCTAGCTAGCTAGATATATAGATCGATAGCTAGCTAGATAGATAGATAGATAGATAGATAGATAGATAGATAGATAGATAGATAGATAGATAGATAGATAGATAGATAGATAGATAGTGAGTAGTGTGTCTCCAGTCACACCGATGGATAAAGAATAAGGTCTCGACTTGCTTGAAAGTGGGTGGCAGTCAGAACTCACCTGCTTCAAATTCCAGGAAGGTAACCTTGAATAATCAATCCCAAACAATTCTAAGTTTAGCCTGGGTTGAAATGGGCGCTGTCTAACTTGGCCCTCACAATTTGCGATGGCCGTTTTCTGTGGCAAGGCTTTCGTAAGACTTATTCAAACTGTTTTCAGTCACAGTGATTCTGCACAGAAATAATAGCCGTTAAGTTTGCATCTGCATTGTAACGAGTCTTCTACCTGTTAAAATGTATTATAATAAAATAAACACAATACTGAAGTCACATGGGCTTGAAAACATGTCCAGGGTTTGCTTTTTGGGAACATGCATCTCCCATCAAATCAATTTAAAAAAAAAATCAGGTTCATAAAGGTCAAGATTGTGATCGAATTCTAGTCCACAAAGCAAATAAAAAAGCAGGGTAAGAAATAGATTGGAGGATTTCAACAATCGTTCCCTTCTCCTCCTGGTTGAGAGAGATGTCAGTGAATGCAAACTCTACTGGAGCTCCCAATTTTATTCATGATCTCTCTCTCTCTCTCTCTCTCTCTCTCTCTCTCTCTCTCTCTCTCTCTCTCTCTCTCTCTCTCTCTCTCTCTTTTTCCTTCGTCGAAATGAATTCCGAGGCGTGCTTGCCAAGTGACCCGTGACTGTGGGTGGACAGGGTTACAAGTTTTGACTTCAAGCACCCCTCCTGTGAAATAGAAAGGCGACTACTAATACTAATAATAAAAAAAGCAGTGAAAGCTGCCCCACTGCCCTCTAGTCCTGAGCTGACAAAAACATCAACTGGAAGACAGCAAAATATGTGAGGTGAAAAAAACAAAGATACTCACAGGAAAGCGTATGAGAAGTGGCCCAGTATGACAGTGTCCATGTGATTGTGCCATTGCAGCCTCTTGTATAGCATTGTGTGTATTCTATGGTGGTGAGGTACAACATGAATCCTTTTTATTACCTGTCTCGAGGGCAGTTGTTCTAAAAGATGTGTTAAGTATGAGTTATAGCGAACACGTAAATACATGGAAATGTATAATTGATAATTACCGAATACAATTAATTTTTTAATATACACAGACTCATATTCTGATTAACAGGCTGCTTCAACCGACATTATTTGGGTTTGGCTTATTCTTATATGAATTACCTCTTGGACATCTTGTATATGACGTTTGTTATCAGAATCCTATCTGTACCCAAATAAATATACATGGGTATACTATATATATATATATATATATATATATATATATATATATATATATACCATAGTTTATACTATAGTTTCCTATAGTAAGCAGCAGTACATTCTACTGCATAGTATTTAGGACTATAATATTTTTCTTCTATTATCCATGCTTTTACAGTCCTTTTCCATTTATATTATGAGACGCATTGCCTTTGTAACATGGCACAGGCGTTCTCTTCTCAAAAGCCCTCCTCTTACTATCACTGACTGGTTTCAAAATGTTAACAGGCTTAGCCGCTCTGTGTGGCTGCCGTCTGTCCAGCCGTAACCCAGGGGTTGTAAGCTCAGTACAGCTCGCACACATAGAGAAATGAGTGTGCACCTCACTTTAAGTAACTGTCAGTAAATTGGGTAATCAATGCATGCTTGCAATCCAATGTATGGAACCTCCAATAATGGAATTTGAAGTGCCTACATTCATGGTGTGAGTCGTGGGTTCTCTTGCAAAGCATGGGTGATTATTCTGTTTCACAACCTAATTAAAAAGGGTGCACTGTAGACGCCAGCATTATTTCCTTATAAACAATTGTGCTTCACAAGGTTATGGTCCATTCCTTGCTTTCTCCGTGGAATTGTGTATCTTCCTTAATGAGTGCTCGTCGCATCTTCTACCCAACCCCCCTAAGCTGTTCATTATTATTAAGAACACTACAAACCACAGTATGCTTGTAGAAAATGAAATATGAAGGCCAATGTGTTATGATTTAAATGGGAATGAATGCTTCTTATGATCTGTACATCCAGGCATTTCTCTGCACATGGCGCCAATGGAGAAAGTATTGGTTTCCAGTTTCTCCAAGTCCCATGACGTCTCTATTTGCACACTGCAGATAATTCATTGATGTCTGGAGTGAAATGTGTGTTAAAGGATGCTGTAAGCATGGCTGGTAAGAAACTACAATGTTTTCCAATTGTATTACTGGTGCACCAGTAAGCCAGCAATTTCTATTTGTATTTAAATAGTGTTGCAGCAAGGTTATGAAGTCCCCAGCCCCTCTCTGCTAAATTAAAACCTTTATTCCATTGCATACCCTTCTTACTGTGTTTATCCCTGCACAGTGAGTGATACAGCCCCTCTGTTATGGATATAACCAGATTCTGGCGCTTCTTCTTTCCTTGTAAACATGGCAGAACCCTACAGTAGTGAAACCTTTTCATGTTCTTGCCTGCGGTGCTCGGCATTCATATTAAAACAATGATTGGGCTTCAGAGGCTGAGTATTAATTGGCAGATCCTTGGAGATAAAATCAGATAATTGGGAAACAATAAAGTAATTGTTCTACCTGATTTGACACCTAATTATCCAGCCAAAGGGAAGGTAATTTGACAACTTGTCGAGGCGATAAGTCAACTTAATTAAAAGAATTAAAAAAGCTTTGTTCTTAGCTTCAAATCTATGAAGTACTTAAGCACATGTATGGAAACTCTTATAACGTTATAGTATCCATGAGTTGTATAAACACACTGCAGTACTCACTGTAGTGTTTATTTTATTGGGCAGTTTTGGTCTCATATTGGGACCTGGGTTGGGAATACATGGTTTACCACATTGAAATTGGTTCATGCTTATTAAAAACAACAGTAGACAGGGTGACAGCAACCATACTCATTTAACAAGTTTCACTGTGGACAACATTAGCCTGCCACATACAGGTGGGTATATACTGAACAGAAATGCTACATACAGGTTGGTAGAAAATGAACAGAAAAGCCACATAAAGGTTGGCATATACTGAACAAAAATGCCACATACAGGTGGATATATACTGAACAGAAATGCCACATACAGGTGGGTATATACTGAACCGAAATGCTACATACAGGTTGGTAGAAAATGAACAGAAAAGCCACATAAAGGTTGGCATATACTGAACAAAAATGCCACATACAGGTGGATATATACTGAACAGAAATGCCACATACAGGTGGGTATATACTGAACAGAAATGCCACAAACAGACAGGTATATACTGAACAGAAATGCCACAAACAGATCGGTATATACTGAAAAATCTAGCGTGTTGTAAAATTCATGGAGCATGGATTAAAAAAACTAAAGACCCCTGTCTAAAACAACGAAGCAGACTAATCTAAAGAAAACATTATTAAATAGTATATATATATATATATATATAATATTATTATATTAGATCGGTCTCCTGCATATATTCTAGATTTGTATCAGTTAACATGCAGTACGTACAATATCCGCACTCAATATTCCCAGGTGGTCTCCCATCCAAGTACTAACCAAGCCCAACATTGCTTTGCTTATGCATTGCATGGTAAGTTCGATTTGAAGAGCTTTTTGCCATCAGAGACGTTGCCCAGGGGTCACTACAAGGAAGTAGCTCTTCTTGACCCCCAAATAGTACCTTTAAGTACCTTTATATTTGCAAGACAAATGTTTTAATGTCTGTCATTGGGAAAGATGTAACAGGTGCCCCTTGTTTCTGTAGCAGTATGCCAAATATCACTTACTGTACATTGATAACTAGAGATGATCAAATTTCTTGGAACCCTTTGCATTCATGTGACAAATGGCATTGCAGCGGTTGCTTATACTGGCAAACATTTCAAATTATCCAGATGTACTGTCGGAACAATGTATACAGTACAATACCTTTTACTGGATTATGTGATGACAGCTGACATGCCACTCAATGTTAGTCCATCCTTGAGTCAATGCAGGCTCAAGACAGCAGCTGAGCTAACGATACACACACACACATACAAGCACTATACAATCTGAAACTACCATTACAAATACAATTCATAAGTACTTTTACTATTTGTAAAATGGTGGAGACAAAAAACATCCCTGTGATTAAAAAAAGGGGTCACGATTTCTTTATAAACTGTATACAGACCAACCACAAATGTGTGCCCCAATTCAGGATCAGTCATATGCATGTAAAAGGTCCACATTGTCAAATAGAAATAAACAGAAAAGTCAAGCTGTTCACAGGATTTTCTTTTTTTTATTTCTTTTTTTCCCCCTCTTCCTTTACACACCAGAGCCGGGATCAAAAGAGCTGTGCGTTATCGGACACTAAAGATAATACAAGTGCATTACATAGCAGCCCCATCAATCCTTTTCTTGTGTCAGCACTTGAGATTTACTTTGAGATCTCAATCTCGGACTTGAAGAGCCCTTCTCTCCATCCTTTGTGTCTCGATGGAGAACACAGGCGATACAGAGAGTGGGGGGTGGGGGTGGAAGAGAGGCAACAACCCCCCTACTCCTCTCCTTCCCCAGGGAGCCAGTTCCTGTCAGTGAGATCACAACAACCTGTCATCTACACGATCAAACACAAGGAAAAGGCAACCAGAGGAGGAGGGGAGGACAGGCAGGAACCAGGGAGAAAGTGGACCATTTGCTGAGATAAATAGTACAACAAGCAACAACAACAACCTTAGGCAACTAAAACCATCATCAAAGACGTGTTATTGCTCTTTGGATGTTGAGTGAAGTAGTCTTCCTGTAGGGACTTCCTTATCAACACACACAGCTTGCTCACAAAGAAAACATTATTTTTCCTATTCAGTTGACTGCACTGGTCAATTCAAGTTTGGTTAAAGCCAGTAATCTCTATGGTGTGACAAACCAATGACTGATTGATACATCATCCACCAAATGGGCTGGCCAAGGCAGAAGCTCAAAGCTCCCCTGCTGTGCTCTTCAACCCGTTCCCACTGAGCTTTCTGGATCAACGAAAAGAGATTGAGCTGAGACTGGCTTTAACCTTGGCCTGCCTGATCATCAGATCTCAATCCATGTGAGACCCGAATCAGATGAACATGCCTGATTTCTTAAGGTATTCATTTAAATTCCACAACACGGCCAAACCATTGGAAGATGATATTCCGACATTTTGTAGACTCCGCGCCAAGGCAAGTCCAAATGGTTTGTTATTAATGAGAAGCCAGTGTATTAAACTTTAATACAGAGGTTAGTTCACCCTGTGTTCCTGGTATGAGACCAATATAGTTCTCACTCCTACCCACCCACAGTGTCAACAAGAAGGCAGCTTTATACCCGAATATAGAGGCTCGACTGTACGCATTAACTTATGGGATTGCCATGTAAAGAATCCTTTCCAAACCAGTTTCCTGGAGAATTCCCACCAGTAGTTCATCTGTTTAGGAACATAAAGAAAAAACAGAAGGCAGTCGTGCACAAGGGTTAGGCATGTTCATCAGTTTATCACTCATCAATCGTCAAGAGAGTTTTTATTAAGTAAAAGGAGAAGAAGAAAAAATCTGCCCATCTCTACATGGCCGGCACCTCCCTTTGTAGCCCAGGATTAATGATAGCCCTGAAAGAATCTGATAAGTTTAAAGCTTCAGATGAGTGCAGGGTGAAAGGCAGCCCGATCAGACAGAGATACCATTAGTGAATCTCATAAATCAAGAGAGTTTATTGTGGAGATACAGTTTAAATATCATCTGGGCTTTTTAACCTCAACATTTATTTCCGACTTCCCTTTTGATTATGCAGAGAGAGAGAGACAGAAAGCTACAGAATGCGTTCTTTACTGCAGGGAGACATATAACCGGTACTATATAGATTTAATACACTGCTATACTGTACCATCCTTGGCAAAGCAAGGTGAACTATTTCATCTGAATGCTATTTCAATAGTGATGTCAATATTTTCAGATAGACCACATCTGGAGGAGCGGTGGATTCACGTGTCTTGTGAAGTGTTTAGCTTTAGACATGGCTAGGAGTTAGAGACGTTGCCAATTTGAGTTGAGCACGTCTGTGTTAAAGGAAAGAAAATTTCAACTGGCATCCATAAAACTCCTTAAATGTGCTTGTGGCTGGACATGGCTTAATGTTAAAGACAGTCATGGGTTTACTGTGTTAATACAAAAACAATTAAGCATGCAGTTCACGGCATACATGTGCCTGCACACCTTGTTTAATAAATGCACACATGTCTAAGAGATAAGCATGTTTTATCAATATGTCCCTTTATGTTAGATATTATGTTGAGAAGCACAAGATCCCCAGAAAAATGATATTGAGAAACCTACAGCAATGTCATCTGAAAGGCTCTAAGGGGTGGGGATTTATGAGAGATCAGCAGCCTTATCCAAGAGTGTGAATTGATATTCTTTATAATCCAACACAAAGGCATTACCCGCTTTCGACTTGTCAACACTCACATATTTACAGTAACCGCTCCTCCCAATCTCAGTAACCCTACCCTTCCCCACCGCCAACACCACAACGAGAAATCAAAGAGTCAGCCCCGCCTGCCATGCTGCCAGATAAGCAGAGATCCTCATCCCCTTGCAGTCAGTTTGCTTCCTGCCAGCCTCCCCTGCCCTGCTGCCTGTCCTCAAGGTAGCTGGCTCCAACACCCCGCCAAGGCCCTTTGTTACTTCGGGCCTCCTCCTTCCGCCTGCACGCGTGTGTGTCGCATTATCAGCCAGGAGGCCAAGCGCCGCTTCCCCTGAACTGGGATGCAGGAAAAGGGAAATGAACAAGAGAGGACTTACTGACTTCACTGAGAAGGGGTTAAAGGACAGACACTTGAAGAAACACCTTGTTTTTTTATGGGGGGGAGTGTATCATTTTAGGGTTTCATTATAGATTTATAGATAAAACAAAGACTGAAATACCTTTATCAGTGATGTGAGACCTCACCATTGAATGCTTTTCCTGCTTCTGAACCAACACTCCCCAAAGCAGAATACTGATATATATATATATATATATATATATAAATCTCATTTGGTCAGCATGTTCTCCTCAATATTTAATACAACATCTGATATAAATATCAGCTGAGCATTAACTTAAAACAAACAGAGCGTAACGAGCATTATTGCATAGCATACCATACAATATTAATATTGACTCTGTATATTCAAATCGTTGTTGTTTTATGGTTTTTTCCAGAGTGGCAGAAAACGGCAGCTCCTGGAATGAATGAGAGCTCTATCAGTCGATGCAATGGCATTCAAAGCCACCCACACTCCATTTTCATTTCCCTGTAGCTGGTGACAAAGTGTTGACAATTAGCCGTGCTTTGTGCTAAAAGGGCCAGTGCTACTTAAAGTTACTTCAGGGTCCCTGAGGCCCACCTATCTTCTCAAAACGGCTTGATTGCCCTCTGCAGACTTGGTGTGGAGGGAGAGATTGCCAGCCTGTAGTAAGCATTACAGTCCAATTAGTGTGAAGATGGCTGTGTTACTGCTGAGCTGGGTCTAGGAGCTGTGCCAGTCCCCAGGGACAATGCCCATTAAGTACACTCACACAGACACACACGTGCTGGCACATTAAACAACATACACCACTACTGTACACAAGATCACGCACACTCACAGTCCTTACTGAGGCTTCACATTGGGAAACGTGTATATAAATATACAATTAAATCTAGCTCAGATCCAAATAGGCCTCATGTGGGATGTCACTGGAGCAGAGAGATTTCCTATTATTTCCATTACTGGAGCATAATCTGTTTGGGCTAAAATCCCTTTACCTTTGAGAATCTTTACCTTTTTTTTTTGCAGTGGGATTTTTTCCTAGTGTCCAGTGTGATCTGGTTGCCCTGCATTCTTTATTGGTATTGCACTGTTCATTTGCCCTAGAAATGAGGTCACCACTCTATAGAGTATTCATGTATAGAAAGATTGTGTATGTGCACAGAATACATATGCAGTGCAGGCAATCACAATGTAAGTGACATTTCTGCATTGAATAAACAAACACTGCATGCAGGGGTGTAGAGACACAAGTAGAAGCTTTAGGGTGAAATGGTAATCTTGATGACAAAAGGAAACTATAAACACACCAACAAAAACAGACAAGTAATAACCTCAACAGAGTTACATATTGAGACATGAGTGGTGCTCAGCCCTCAATTTGAGTCATATCCTTAATTATTAGCTATGTGGCATCTTCAATATAAATGTATACATAAAAACAAATAGAGCAATTCTCCTGGAATTAGTTGTGTAAAGAAGCCCAGGCTGCGGGAAGAGTCATAGCTTGGATATGAGCTGTGCCTCAAGGTCCTTGTCTAGGCTCAGGGCTCTGATTTCAATGGGAGCCTAACTCGGGCTTGACTTTGAAGGCTTTGATCCCTGACTATGGTTTGGCATTTGACTTCTGGCTAAAAAAAGGCAGTGTGTCTGACCTCCGGGGTCACTGCGATCACTTAGTGCAGCTGAAAATAACCGCAGGCCAGCTCTCCGAGTCCAGGAATCCAAGAGAAGCTTGACATTAGAATGTGCCCTTCGGTGTGCTGGAGACAGCTAACCAGCAGGGCAATGGGCTTGGAGAAATGATACCTCTCATCACAAAGGCTGGGGCATACTCCACATTTCGCACTCCACACTCGGCACCCAGCACTCTGTACACCACACGCAGCATTCAGCACTCGGCACTCAGCACTCAGCATTCTGCACTCCACACTCAACACTCTGCACTCTGCACTCTGCACTCAGCACTCTACACTCCACACTCTGCACTCTGCACTCTACACTCCGCACTCTACTCTCCACACTCTGCACTTTACACTCTGCGCTCTGCAGTCTACACTCTACACTCTGCACTCTACACTCTACACTCTGCACTCTGCACTCTGCACTCTGCACTCTGCACTCTGCACTCTGCACTCTACACTCTACACTCTACACTCTGCACTCTACACTCTGCACTCTGCACTCTGCACTCTGCACTCTACACTCTGCACTCTACACTCCACACTCTGCACTCTACACTCTGCACTCTGCACTCTGCACTCTACACTCTGCACTCCACACTCTGCACTCTGCACTCTACACTCTGCACTCTGCACTCTGCACTCTACACTCTCTGCACTCTGCACTCTGCACTCTGCACTCTGCACTCTCCACTCCACACTCTGCACTCCACACTCTGCACTCTGCACTCCGCACTCTACACTCAGCACTGTTTGGAGGGGAAGCTAGTCAATAAAGGTTACAGTATCTGTTAAAGGCTAATTTTGACTTGCAGAATATTCATTGCTAAAGCCATCGAATGCTAGTGAACAAAGTGATTTTGCTCACTGGCACTAACGGTGTAATTCACAGAAAAGGCAACTGGGTAAGAGGCAGCGAGTCACAGAATAAAATATACTGTACATATAACTCAATAATTGAAACAGTTATAGAAACTGACTAACACAGAGTTTGCAAATTCCAGCTGTCTGTCTAAAAAAAACATCATTTCTGGTATTTCTAAATTTTTATTGCAGTAACATAAACCAGTTATCATACCCACAGTGTAGCCAAATAATAGAAGTGAAACAGATTTCTTTAAAAAAAGGTCCTCAATTTCTGTCACCATAATGCAGTAGTAACTTCATAACTCATGGGCAATCAGACGTCAAGCAGTATGACTGCTGCTGCTGGTGATGAGCCTGAGAGCTACTGAATGCAATTCTTTATCCTGTTAATAGTGACTGACAGGCAGAGGTCTAAACTTACAATAACAACACAGATGACCTTCAGAATGATTGGTCAAAGGATCACTCCTCAGCACTGAAAATAACCCTAGACCACGCCCAACACCAGCGGCTGAAGAGCTGCTTGACACCAGCAGGTGTTCTTTGTCATTGGACCTGCAGCAAACGTGCCTGCTGTCCAGAATAGCTTCAGAGCAGCTGAACCTGTGGGCTTCAGCCTCTGTACCCAGCTTTAACACATCATTAACCTGCAGGGCCAGACAGGCTGGCACCTTTGATGGGGGCACCGGCTAACCATACTGTATATAGCCCTGCAGCAGGAAAATGAATGCACACTGGATGAACATAACGGTTTCTAGGCATTGTATTCAGGGCATTTAGGGTTATTTTAATTCTGTGGTTGTTGCTCAGAAAAGATGCATTTAAAAAAAGAACAGCACTGTACATTAATTAATGGCAATGGTATTTAAAATAAAAGTATTTATTTGTTTATTCATTTATTTAAAGTCCAAACCAGCATTGAATGGGATATGGTATACAAGAAAATTCCAGTTAGGGGCTCACCTGGTGAAGGCAGGACTGCATGGTGTGCAGGGTGAGTCATTCCCAGTATTCCAGTATTCCTGGGAGCTCAGGTTTGCATCCTGGCTGTGCCAAGTTGTTGATCTTGGCTTGGGATCCCACAGGGCTGGGGAGGTGTAATCAGAAGCTGTTGCTTCACCACAGACAGTGCCCTCTGCTATCCAGGTCTCAGGTGAGCTCTAGCAAACTTCTCCAGGGTTGGCTATTGTCCTCCAGGGGATGGTAGAACATCTGCTGTGCTGTTCCTGGATGTAAAGAAGAAAATAAAATGAAATTCCTTTTTTTTGTATTCTTTTCCTTATTGCAACCTGCAGTTCATATATTGCTACAATGTCATATTCATGCCACCTTCTGAGTATTTTCTACAAGCATTTCTTTGTAAAATGTAAAATTGTCTTCATATCAGCTTTGTGTAAGTGTATAATGAGGCTACTAAACTCTCTATTTAGAAATGAAGAGATGACAGCTACAAGGCTCAGTGATACTTTAGCCTTTGCCGACATAGTTTCCTTATATAAAGCAAATCCAGCTCAAACAATGGCTTTGGTATTCTTGACTTATCTGTAAAGTATCCTTACAAACACAAACACTCTCATGGGAATGGGCTGTTTGTAATAGAACATGCTTTATAGTAATAGTTTACATTGTAATAATTGAGATTAACTGCCATAGAAGGAGTGTGGAATCTATAGCGGGTTGATGATTATTCAATATCAAGTTCAAAGAAAATAATATTGCACGTAATTACATTTGAATTCCTGGCAGCTATTGAAAAGTGATGCAATGGGGTCTGTTTTCATGATCTAAACAGTGACAGGTCTAAAATACTGTCGCTCTTCACCTGAGGTTATTTTATGAAGATCCAATTATTAACTTTGCTACATGCAAAATGCAAAATACAGTGAAATAAGATGTTGTGAAAAAAAAAAACAGGATGTAAATGTTTGCGTTAACGTGTGAGATCTGTAGATCTGTCTATATTTCTGATCTATACAATAATTTACAGGAGGCAGAAATAACATTGTGCATTGTTATCCTGCTTGGGTTCTGCATTTCTATTGCGCCAGTAATCAGATCCCTAATGGATATGTGCAGTTGCCCTTTTTTCTACCTTAGCCACTAAATCACACAAAAGGCATGTGCGCATGAGTTCATCCACCATGTGTACAGTGTGGCCCTACTCCTGTTGAAGCATTGTTCATAGGATAGGAAGAGATTGATCTCATTTCCTCTGCAGCTGGGGGTATCTTAACTAACATCCAAGTTCAGCTGAAGCCAGATAGAGCAGTGGGTTAATGGACTTACCTCCTGAGACCTGGGTTCAAATCTAAACAAAATAAGGGCACATGGGTTCAACCAAGATACACACACACACACACAGCTAGACAGTAATTCACTCACAACTGTAAAACACTCAAAAGAATATTAAAAGACCACTATAAATGCACTCGCCACTGTTCTACAAGTCATTTTTCAATGTCTTCAAAGCCCGCTCACACGACAGTGCCTCATTTTGTTGTTTCATGAAGTCTGCTAAGTTTCAAATCAATGGCACAGCTCAGTTCAGAAGTGTTTCTTTTTCTTCATATAGTGCTTTGTTCTGAATCACTCAGTGGTTGAGGTTGATGACACAATTAACATAGTGCAATACTATGACTGCTGTAATGAATCATTGGTGATCACACAATGCAATATTACTTACACTTTACTACAGCTTTCCCAACCAATGAGCAAAATGTTATAATTGGTCTAATGCATTCACACACTGAACCCATATGCTAGTGATACAGCTTTGCCCTTTCATTGGATTTTCTGCCTGTGATGAGAAATCATAAAGCCACCAGGATAATGCTGATGAGAGCCTGTGATCCAAGTCTTCCCAAAGTTGGGCTTATGCTATGATCCTAAATGCACCATGTCAAATCATTAAATCTGCTGTCTAATAGCTTCAAAGCAGCTGTATAAACAAGAGCCAGCTGTTCCAATCACATTACAGAGTGGGCCAAAAGCAGCCCTGGCCCTGCAATGTTACTGTGCCATGCAAGTGTGCAACCCAGACAGCAACCTTGAATCAACTGGTTTGGGTGTAGAGAGTTCAAATGCCACTCACATTGCAGTATTGCACTGTAACACTAAAGCAATACAAACATAACAAAACAATACATACCAACAGACAAGAAGAAAACTCATGAGAATGGGGTATACAATAACTGGGAGCAAGCCAGGTGATGAATTACGAAGAAAGGGATAGGGGCTGTGAATTGAGCTGTCAGGAAGGAGAAATTCCATCAAAGGAGAATCGATAAATGCCAGCATAAAGACTCTAATACTAATTCAATACAGACTTACAAACATTTTAAAAAGGGTCCAAACATAAGATTTGCAGCTCACAAATAAAAATTATAAAATAAACCAAAAAGTGTCTCTCTGCCTTGCTATAGAAGAAAGTGACTCACTCTTGACTTGACTTGACTTGACGTCATATTTAATGATTTAAATTATTTTCCTGTGTCCAACGTTCCTAAGGTTGCAGTTTCCAAAATAGACTAATAAGAAGTGGGGGTATTTTGTTTAAAACACAGACTGAGCCTTCGGCAACAGGGACCACTTTATCTCCTAAAAAACATGCGTTCACTGATAGTCTGCTGATTCGACAACACAAACCAGGGCGTATGCAGTTCATGTCATGTCAAAGCTTTCTTCAAAAAGGTGTGCAGCAGCCAGCTCAAAACTGTGCAAACTTCAAAGTCTAGTGCATTGCCTAACAACCACAGTTAACCCAGTTTTAGTCACCATGGGAAAGAGTTGTAACTCTCTGTACATTCATCACAGACTACATGATCAGACAGAGTAACTGCAGTATCATGACATGGAAGGGGGCTGATCACTCATGTAGGAGTTGGATCACACACATGCCAGGGGAAATCAATACCAGGGCACTGGACACAAGAAGAAACACAGTAAAGTCGTTCCCAGTGTCTTTTTTGCCTGTTATTTCATCCCTACGTGTTCCCTAGCCCCTGCTAGAAGAGCTATTCCTCTCCACAGAGATGCCTGCTGGCTAGAGTGGTTGTTGCTTCAGCCTCTCCCCCAGCCTGCAGCCTTTCAGATCCAGTCTGCTCTCTGAAGCTAGGCAGAGATGGCTCTGGTCAGTACTTTTGGACTGGGGAGCGCCACTGCTGCACGAGGTGGCCCAAGCAATGCCCCAGTATTTGATTACACAACAACAACAATAACAAAGCACCACAAAGCACTTTATACACACACACACACACACACACACACACACACACACACACACAAACACAAAAGAGCCACATCAGCGTGTGTGTGTGTGTGTGTGTGTGTGTGTGTGTGTGTGTGTGTTTGTGTGTGTTTGTGTGTCAGTGTGTGGGCAGGTTTATAGCGCTTGCTGCATCAACAAAGTCTCCATAAGGAAGGAAAGTCTGACAAAAGGACACAGGCCAAGTCCTTGTAGTGTTTAAACAGATATTAAACAGTCATTATAGTTTTTTAAAACAAACTGTGCTCAAATATTTTGTTTGTTGTTGACTTTTACCCTGTGTGGAGTTTTGTTTGACTGACCTTAGGACTAGTAAATAAAAATATAGTGAGAGTCAATGCAAAGTCATCTTAAACACTATAAATGTGTGTGTGTGTGTGTGTGTGTGTGTGTGTGTGTGTGTGTGTGTGTGTGTGTGTGTGTGTGTGTGTGTGAGTGTGTTTGCTAGTCAGGGCCCGTCCTGTTCAGCAGGCAGTTAATAGAAAGGCTTTCAGCGCCTCTCAAACTGTCCCTGAATTCGTCAAACACACATTGCCCTTCACGCTGAGCTGTATTCATTTAAAAGAAAATTAGAATTCAAGTGCTGAACACAATTCTCCATTGCACACCTTTTAATGCATTTAACTGGGCTTTTGCAGTATAAATGTACAGAGAGAGTTTCACATTTCTAAAGTTGTGATTGTGTTGTTACCAAGAGGTAAGCCATCCAGGTGCCTTGCTCTCTCTCTCTCTCTTTCTCTCCTGATGATTTATGTTAAAAAAAAGCTGGAAATCTGCATAGGTAATTTGTTTCATTATAATCAAACAAGAGAAGCTGGCATTATAACGCCATCACATGGGTACAAGTTCTCGTTCTTCAATTAAAATATAAGGGTAAAAGCAGTCAATGTGTTTAAAATTTAGTAAAGGACAGCAATTGACCTTTACAATCAGAAACAGCAACAATGCACTTAAGAAACAACATTCCTTTTCAGTGGGCAGAAAATGTGCGTAATCCGGTCCCTTTTCCAAGCCTGTTCATTTCTAAAGACTCTTGTAAAGTAACAGCAGTTTATTTTGCTTTGCATTTCTGAGTGCTCATCAAGCTGATTTTTTGCTGGAGATGTGGCGGGATGAATTGTGGGGCTCTCAGACCCGGGCCCTTGAGGGGTTGGTGAGAGCGAGGGACTCCAATCAGGAGGACAGTCCTGCTCCCGCCCCTCGGAAAGCACCAGAGAGGCGGAGGAATTCTCCAAAGTGCTCTCTATGCTGGAGACCTCTCAGGCCTTCCTTAACAAAGATGTGCTGAACACGTGAGCTCTACACATAACATACTCTTTGTTTAAATGCCATCATCCCACTTACTTTCTTAAAGGTGTATTTACTGAAATAGCAACAGCCCTTTTGCCAGCATCAGTACTTATAGTTTCACAAACTCCTCCCAGCAATGTGCATTGAGCTGAGGGATCCTTTTTCATCATCAGTAAATATAGAAGTCATATTTAAATGTCCATTTGAGGGGAAACACTGGTGACCGCTGGAGGAAAAAAATCTATTTATCAACTGCAAAAAGCAGGTGCCAGCAATGATGGTTATCTAATGGATTTTAAATAATAACAATACATAAAAGACATGTTTTAAAGGTCTGTACATGAAATATTCACTTGTAAAGTGAATGGATCCAAAAGAGATGGTGCAGAGCACTCCATTTAGAGGCTGCTGACGATAAAGCACATCATATTAATATGAGCAGTGGACTTACTGGCATGCTCAATTCATTACTACTGTGATGACTGATGCTTACTCTTTACACTGAATGCCTCTCATTACTGTGTATTTACATGGCAGTTGCACAGTTAATACACATGTACTTATACAGAATTCCAAAGTTATTATGAATAGCTACAATGAACTTAATGTATCAGAAAGGGGTAAGGGTTAGGATTAGGGTTATAATGCAAAGAAATGCACACATTCAGTACATTGTAATTATGCATAATAGCATTGTAATGATGTGTAAGTATACATGACTTTACTAAATAGCTACTCTGCAAATGCACAGCAATTAGATACAGTTAATGTAAAGTGTTAGCCTACTAATAATAATAGGTATTATATCTATAATTAGTAGTAGTAGTAATACTAATGAAGAGCAGATGTACTTTTCTGAAAATGAAGGATCGCATTGCATATCTAGGGTTCTACAGCTTGGAGCGAACTTCAGCCAACACTTCTTCTTGTACAAATGTTCCCCATCGCATAGCTCCAGTGCACTGCATTCATTCTTAGAGAAGACTGCAGCCCAGCAGCGTACCTGGATGTGACTGCCTGCTAATAGCAGTACTAAAGTGTTTAACTATAGCATCATTATTTCCATCTCAGTAAGCATAAAGCAATGCCAGCAGCATCTTGCTCGGACCTGGCACAAACAAGAGAGCTTCAAAAATGCATTAGTTGTGAAAAAGGAAAGGAAAAGCAAAACTTTTTGCTGTTTTAAACCATATTAAAATAATAAATACAAGTTTTGTTTTCTCTTTCCTGTAATTGATAGGACACACTTGCCTTCTATTATTCTAATGAATCCACATGCAGTTAGTTATCAACACTCCCTATTCCACCCACTCACACAGCACAATCTTATATGCAAGGTCAGTATAATCTCTCATGAAAGGTGTTAACCTACAGTTCAAGGTAGCTTGATTAGAACCAAACAAATCTTTAGTTTTTCTGAATCTGAACATTACAAAACACACTCTTCATGAGTCAGGCATTCAGTCACCTGGAAATATGTCTTATGCAAATACACAGTAATTAAAGACACTATTTATGAAACAAAGACAATGACATGGACCATATCTCTTTTCTTGTGAAGTTAGACCATTACTGTATAGTTACCAAACATACACTCTCGTCATTGTACATAATTCGTGATAATCATATACTTCAGGATGCCAATTTGCTTATTTTTAGAATATTACACCGTAGACAGGGAATATATATTAGACCTCCCTATATATGGGAAACGTAACTGTGAAGATCAGTTAGCATCGCCTCCGTTTGATCATAAGAAATGTTGGAAAAATATACTGTTCAAACAATCAAACTCGAATCAACCCAGCTGTGGGCTTCAACAATCAAACAGAATCACATGCTGTAGGGTGCAGTTTTATTCCAGTACAGCATGTTAACATGCTATCAACAACATGGCGCCATGTAACCATGCTTTCAACAACATGGCCCCATGCAACCATGCTATCAATAACATGGTCCCATGCAACCAGATCAGTGCAATTAAGCCTTTCAGGTGATCACTGGAGTATCACAATAACTTTATTAAAATTAAAGTCTAGCCCCAGTCATTTCAAACTGCTCTTACTTTTTAATAAAGAATTAATTAAAAAAAAAAGACAATTACTCTCTATAGTTTATGTTGACATTACAAATGCACTCCCCATTTCCATCCTCTGTCCGTCTGTGCTTATAAAAGGTTTCCTCTTAAAAAGTTTTTTTATATATAGCACCAGAAGAGCACATGGAATGGTAGCTGTCATAATCTGCCACTACGAAACAATTGTTTGATGTCCCTTGGGTTAGGAGAGCAAGAGGCATGACAAAGAACAGAATGAAAGCAAAAAAAAAAAAAGGTGGATCAATACTGCTCGGGGAAATAAGGTAGAAAAGGTTATTTATTTGGCATTGATCCGTTGCCGCGGCAGCACAACCCCAGCCGCCTTCTCTTTTGTTAACCTTTAAGTCTGAGTGTACTCACAAACGATGAGGGAGTCAACTAACAGGTGTAAATTATAGATCGAAGGAGGTCACAGTACCTCTGTCACTGCCTGGTGTTTGTGTAGTAACAACCCTGAAGAAATGTAAACATCAATAGGGATAATAAGGGTGAATTTATCAAGCCTGGGCCTAGTCTCGCTCTGAGGCCTGCCTGCTCTGCCTGCCTGCCTGCCTGCTCTGACTAGCTGCTCAGGTGGAGATTCAATTGATTTAGACATTCTTTTCCTTCAATGGATTATCAATAGTGACATGGCACATTTATTTGCTTCACTGTGCCATGCTTGCTTTCAGGGAAGATCCAGCAATCTGAGTGATGACTAAGGGGGAAGAAAACAATGTAACAATTGAAAGTCGTTTGTTATTATTTGTATTTGTGAAGTGATAATATTTACAATGCTCTGATTTTCTACTATCAACGCCTTACTAAGGCATTCAAAATTGTGCGTAACCAATATCTAATAGGTTTACCCGCCCCCCGTTGCAGAAAAAATTAATAAAATGGAAGAACTACAATTCCACTGTACGTCCCCTCCATGCTTATAAAGTTATAATTCCGACAAAAATACAAACCAAGTTCCATTTATACATTAGCTTCCCCAGTCTCAGCACATGGAGACCAGTGTAAATAACGTTGACTTTTGCCACTACGAACCACAAAGAATTTGCAATGCTCATATTGGGGGCGGACAAGACATGTCCCCGCGATCAATTTGCAATTCGACAGCTTCAAGTTAATCCCCATTGACGGATCTTTCCGCGATGAGTCACGAGACAACATTGTAACGATGTTTTTAATAAAGAATTAATTAAAAAAAAAAGACAATTACTCTCTATAGTTTATGTTGACATTACAAATGCACTCCCCATTTCCATCCTCTGTCCGTCTGTGCTTATAAAAGGTTTCCTCTTAAAAAGTTTTTTTATATATAGCACCAGAAGAGCACATGGAATGGTAGCTGTCATAATCTGCCACTACGAAACAATTGTTTGATGTCCCTTGGGTTAGGAGAGCAAGAGGCATGACAAAGAACAGAATGAAAGCAAAAAAAAAAAAAGGTGGATCAATACTGCTCGGGGAAATAAGGTAGAAAAGGTTATTTATTTGGCATTGATCCGTTGCCGCGGCAGCACAACCCCAGCCGCCTTCTCTTTTGTTAACCTTTAAGTCTGAGTGTACTCACAAACGATGAGGGAGTCAACTAACAGGTGTAAATTATAGATCGAAGGAGGTCACAGTACCTCTGTCACTGCCTGGTGTTTGTGTAGTAACAACCCTGAAGAAATGTAAACATCAATAGGGATAATAAGGGTGAATTTATCAAGCCTGGGCCTAGTCTCGCTCTGAGGCCTGCCTGCTCTGCCTGCCTGCCTGCCTGCTCTGACTAGCTGCTCAGGTGGAGATTCAATTGATTTAGACATTCTTTTCCTTCAATGGATTATCAATAGTGACATGGCACATTTATTTGCTTCACTGTGCCATGCTTGCTTTCAGGGAAGATCCAGCAATCTGAGTGATGACTAAGGGGGAAGAAAACAATGTAACAATTGAAAGTCGTTTGTTATTATTTGTATTTGTGAAGTGATAATATTTACATGAACTGTATTTCAGACTCGCGTGACAGTACCCATGTCTACCTTCGCAGAGTGTTTGTTTAACTGAGGCAATATCACTGATTGAAGTGGTTTAAGCTTTATGTCCACGTGAAGAGTCTGGATGACTGACAGAGGCTTCAATTGCTACAGTCATTTAGAGGGGATTTTAGTTCAGATTGACAGAAACAAGACCTGACCTCACCTGAGGACTTTAAGTTGACTTAAATTTAAATGACCCACCTGGGCCTGCAACACATGGCAGAGACAGCACCATTTCTTCCACATAAAAGTAATTTTTTTCTTCGGAATGGAAGAACCGTGTATTTCAACCCACATGCTATGTTTACAGAAGCGCAAGTCACCCTCAGAATGAAGCATGGTATTTATCAGTAATGTATACAGTGCGAATTTCATCCAAACAATAGTTTAGGTCTATGACTAAATGCCTTTTGCCCGCATTACAGTTTTGGTTCAGTACCTGTTTTTAAAAAGAAGTTCTGTATAAAGCATGTGGGTGTGAAACTGTGACATCATCACCTCCAAAAGCACAGAAATCTCAAGCAGTGCTCAAGAGCAATACACAGCTGCTAAAACACTGAATTGAAGTGGAATGAAACCTGCAGAATAATGTTACATTTGCATATTGCATTACATATATGCTTTGTAGCATTCCATATACTTAAAGAAAAACTGTAACATTTCGAAATCTAACATGAAATACTCTACTACTATTATGGTTTTTGGTAGACTTTTTTTTTTAAATATAATTTTGTAGTTTCTTTGATTACACTATGTTAAATAAAGTATCTAAATTGTGTTCATGTGATTATGTCTCGATCCTAAAATTCTAGGTAATGCAAAACTTCAGGCAATAACTGTAGTGCCACACAGGGCGAAATTAGAAGAAAGGTCAATTAAAAGAAAGGTCAATTAAAAGAAAGGTCAATTAAAAGCTGCCAAATAGCTTTGATACATCAAGTGCTAACAGGCCTCTCTCACCCAGAGGCCTTGTCCGAGCTGACCCTGCTGCTGCTCGTGCTGGCCGCTTCAATGCCTGGCTCCTTCCCAGCACTCATTTCCATACATCCATCATATCTGTGTGTGTGTGTGAGGAAGATGCCACTAACCTGGTGTGATGGGTGGGGAACTGTTTATCTTTCCATATGCTGGTTCTTGTAACCTGATACGTCTTGTCAACGTTTGACCTGTGCCAGCAAAGGACACATGTTTTAGCAAAGCCAGATTGGCAACTTTTCAACCGACCATGTAGGAATTTAGGGCAGAGCTCTACAATACACCTTTGGTACAGTAAGTGACAGAGACAGGGAGCACAAGCAGGTTAATAGGTTGCTCCTTATTGCTAAAACTAGATTTCTACTGCAGGTTCAGAATGGGCTGGATGGTATTAAGAAATGTTTTTGGGGGCAATTTCAGAGACAAAAAAAACAAAGACTTAATCAGAACATCAATTTGCATCAAGGTCCACATGGAACTGATTCTTATTACTGGTATAATTACAACAAACAACATTCATGAGTAGTTTAATATTCTAGTTCAGGATTCTCTGTTCATCCATTGGCTGGTGCATAGGCTTGGTATTATTTTACTAGAAAACACATTTGTTCCCCTATAGAAAAGAATGACTGAACTGCATTTCACTGTGCTGCTTGCTAATATGGCTCTGGGAGGAGCAGTAAATGCGAATATTGCATTTTCTCAAGGGTCAACTACAGCCATCCTGTTTGCAATAACAAGGCAAGTATTAGAATCTTATATTAGGTTCCGTGTCTGGATCAGAGTGCAGTTAGAGCCAGTTTGTGAACTCCATCCTGGCGCATTTAGGTGATTCATTTTCTAAGAATGAGTGGGCCTGTAGGGTTAAGTGACCCCCAAGCCAGGAAATGTGTTTTTCCTCCCTTCTGAACTGGCTGTATCTCACTCCCTGAAAGTGCCTGTCCCTCTCACTCACTCTCAAGGGCCCAGCCAATCTCCCTTTGTAAATAGAACTATGCTTTATAATTCTCTCCTGCTCCGAGATGGCGTATCAATAATGCAGGAAAAACGCATCTGTCCAGAGAGATGAGATTATTTTTCTGATTTGGCCTGACAGTTATGGTAATAGTTTGGCAAACAATCTACTCCAGCGACAATGACCACAGATTACAGCGGTTTTTAAATCTCAGCAGCTCATGAGAAGTCGATGATTGATTACGCTCGGAGAGACAGAAATGGGTAAGTCCACCTCCACATCTCCCAAGCTCTTAACTCTTGCGATACTGAAATCCCTTTTCTGTTAACCAGTTATCTTGGGTCAAAAAAGCATTTTAAATATGTTCTCAATAAAACCATGTCGTACACAAAACTTTGCACAATATAAACAAACCTTATTAATTCCCCCTATTCTTTTTTACTTTGTTTAGTATTCTCTGTTTCCTCAATGGTCTGTGTTGACAACACAGCTAAAGCAAACTTTACTCCCAGGAGAGGTCTGGAGGTAGTCAGTTAGCAGACATTAAACAGGCCATCTTCTGAGCTGCCGTAACTGTTCTTTCTTCTAAATACCTTGGAGTTTTATTGGAAACTCCTCTGTATGAAGGTGTGCTGATTAGATGCTGGGATGCAGTATCAGGGTCAGAGGACTAATGCACCAGTCAGATGTTGCGAGCATGAAATTGGTATCTGGTATTGGCCAAAACAAGCACCATAAAAGGCATTGTCATTACAGATGATATGGAATCCACTATACCCCATCAGAGGTGTAAATTTGGAGCTATGGTGCAAGATTCTAACACCAGGATCGCTCATATAGCGCCAGCAATATAAAATTGCCAGCAGACATTTTTATTCCTTAGGAACCATAGATGATGATAGTCATCCACACACACAGGAGAGAAGGTTTGTGTCATGTGGGAAATATTTAATGCAACACAAAAAATCTAAAAAACGAATTGATGAGCATGGGAGGAGGAGATTGATAATTTAGCACCAGCAGGCTCTCTAAACTTTCTTAACAGTTTAGCACCAATTTTCAAAACGATTTGCATCTCTGCCCACAGACACAGGCCTTCATTTAAAAGGTAGTGTTAAGCTTTTAGTATGAGTAAACTGTTGATTTAACAACACGAGTGAGTAGTTTGTGTCAACGATATACAGGTATTCGACATATTTCTGTTGACGGAGATAAAAGATCAGATAGATGTCCATCCCGTCGGTGCAATTCAAAGAGTAGCAACTCACTGAATAGAACGACACACACAAATATCAACGAGTGACAACCAAACACCAAGCCTGACCAAACACCAAGCCTGACCAAAGCACCAAGCCTGACCAAAGCACCAAGCCTGACCAAAGCACCAAGCCTGACCAAACACCAAGCCTGACCAAAGCACCAAGCCTGACCAAACACCAAGCCTGACCAAAGCACCAAGCCTGACCAAAACACCAAGCCTGACCAAAGCACCAAGCCTGACCAAACACCAAGCCTGACCAAAGCACCAAGCCTGACCAAAGCTCCAAGCCTGACCAAAACACCAAGCCTGACCAAAACACCAAGCCTGACCAAAACACCAAGCCTGATTGCATTCTCCCACTGTCCAAGCAAGAAACTCTTGACCTGTTGCTTATCTGTAGTGGTTGTTTCTCTCTATCTTCCTCCTCTCTCAGTTTGTTCAGGTAGTAAATGGCATGCATGTTTATTGTGCAGTAAGAGGATGTCATGGGGAAAAAAGAAACAGGTTAATCAGTACCTGACCCTTTCAAACTAACAGAAAGTGATATACTATTAACTGAACTAACAAACTCGCCCCAATACATTCACTTTAAAGGGTAGAAAGGCTGCGAGGGTCACTTAGTTTGTTAAAGTAGTGAACTCACAATGATTGTGCATTTCAGGTGTTTGAATAAAACATCATTGCAAAGCTACTGTCTGGCCTAAGAGGTCTCAAGATGCACAGATTGCACTTGTTGAACATCATGACCTAATTACGCTCATAAATAAATGATAACGCTTTTCAATTTAAAATCCCATGCTGTGCCTGTGAACTAAAGTCAGATTAAAGTACGTGTCAATTGTGCAGAGCACTTGAATAGATAAGCATGTGGCTTCTTCACTTTACCAAAATCCTTGAAAGACTTTATTTCTTCTCAAGAAATGTTTTGAATCCGGATGAAGAAACAGAATCCACGTTGTGTTTTGTTTTTTATTCCGAATCTCAATTCACAAGCAAGACGCCATTGAGCTCCTGTTTTATTAATGAGACACATTAGCAGAAAGACCAATCAGAAAACATGCCTTTGCATATTTATTAAAAATAATTTTTATTACTGCCGTTTGCAGGGGATTCTTGTTTTAAGTCTGCTATTTGCTGCTGAATTATCAAAGGAGAATGGAGGATATTATTTATTAATGTATTTATTTACACCCTGAAATTACAAAGAATTGCAGCGCAAAAGCAACAAAAAAATGTTAGACTTTACAATGTTTCTTAAGTATATGTACACTGTAACAACACATTAGTTACATGTTAACTACATACATGTCAGCATAATTACAATGTAACTACAAGTTTAATTACACAATGAAAATGTTAGATATGTGTATTTACAATGTAATTCTCACCATATGTGCAATTACAGAGTAATTAGAGACAAATAAACTGTTACCTAAAGAAGGTAACACTTTATATTGTCTCTAACTACTGTGTATTTGTAATTTTGTGTATGTACTGTGTACTTGCACATCATTAAAATGTTTTTATGCATAGTTACAATGTACTATATTTTTACATAGTAAATATTTTTGCACAATATGACTCTAGCTCTAACCCTAACCCTAACTCTAACCTTAACCCCAACCCTAACCCTCTTCTGATACAATTGTGTTCTTACATATATCACGCACAAAGATTTACACATTAAGTAGAGTTAATGCAGATCTTCTTATTCTCTTTCGGATTGCTAAGCATTTAATTGGGAATGGCGTTGGAGTAAACTGGAATTTGAATAATGCAAGCGAGAGCTATCTCCCTCTGCATTCAGCTGAAAGCCACTTGCTCCTTGCAGTGAAAGTGTAGTTAACATATCATAATAATATCACTATGCAAATACACGACAGGCACATCAATATTACACGCCTTTTCTGGAAATAACACAATCTGACAAAGTATATACATAATTTGCGGCTATATGGAATATGCACATCACAGCTGAACACAAGCAATAAAACAGGCCTCTAGGCTGTCAATAGAGCAGATTAAAAACATGTGTTTCATAAAAAGAGTTCAAATGGAAAAACAGAAGAAAAAAAAACCTAGCCTGACAACAATGGCATTGTCAGATAAGCGGGAAACTCGCAGTCACAAAGCTATTTAGAGTAGCAGAAAAGAGCCTTATTACCATCCCAGCTCTCCCCTCCCTCCTCCTGACATTAGAGACTGGAGACTGACATACATTTTTTATAGCTTCATAAAGTCGTCCCCTGACCAGGTCAGCCTTCTCATAACTAGGGACCAGAACGCTTGAAAAAAGCCATTCATCACTGTGAAAGGGGCTGCTTCTCCAAGAGCCTCCAGTATGCACACAGTCTGGCAAGAAGCGCTGAGCGCAAGTGCTGACGTACTCCTCTCACTAATGCCAGATGACCTGCTCACATCTATTAGCGTGGCTGACGTGAAGGACAGGCATGTGCGTGCTCATTTCCCAGGACACTTAGCGGCAGCTGCGATAATATTAATATAAAGCAAGGACGTTTTGCATGCACTGCCTATTTTAATATTAGTAATACTTTATAATGCATGATATTAATTATGACCTAACGTGATTTCCTACTAAATTTGTAAAGAATTAAAATGCAAAAAAGATCAATTCATTATTATAGCTCACAATTATCCATATTAAAACCCCAACCCTTACATTAATTCATCAGGAGCCACTTACTTTGTATCTTAATATGGTAGGAGCTGAAGTATAGTATTGCTAAAATATACTACAAGGTATTTAGGGAGAGGAAAGACACAAATATAAAAGAGCTGAAGTCTGGTAGTGAACTCCACCAGGCTGCATCACAGTAACTGTTTAGACGGGCAAAGTCGACCCCCCCCCCCAGGTCTCAAAGGGTTAATCACAAGGAAAGTTTTTGCCACTTTCCTGAAGCTGTTTCTCGTTTTAAATTAAAGAGCCAGAGAGGCCATTACCTCCATTACAGTACTGGTCCGGCCCATGTGGGGGAAAAAAACCTAATTGTGTGATAAACTATTAATATACAATTAGTGACAGCTGGCAGGTCGTCAGCATGGAAATAACATCAACAGAATATAAACACTACGGCTCTAATAATAGAAAGAGCTAGTTCAGAAAACTTTCTGATATCCTTTACCACCTACAGGCCTAGGCTCTTAGCAGGTGCACAGTGTTAGTGTGCTTATTTTTCATTGTTTTCATTTTTCTTGTTTTTTTTTATCTCTTTGTTTGTTGTATGTATTTGTTAAGGGTATACTCAGTACACCCAGTACTGTGAATGGCTGCAACCAATGTGTTAAATATTCTCATTGAAGCTGGCTTTGCAGACTCACAATTCCAATGTCATTCTTCAAGTAAAAAGGGGACACTACAAATCCACAGCCTGCCTGACACTGGTTCACTTTCTTCTTTTTCCTTTGTTTTCATTTAAAACTGTGCGGCTGAACTTTAAGAGGCCCAGGAGAAAAAAAAGGAAGAAATAAGTCTTTAAATAATGTATTTAAAAAGAAAAAAAATGCAGCCAAGGGGAACAAATAGCGTTTCTCCCAGAACCAGGACCCCCTGACCTCCGCTCAGTGTACCTGGAGCCCCAGCCCGATCGCATTAGCGCAATTCTTATTTGATGGCATTTTAATATTCTGCCTTGATGACTTTTTAGCAACATTTACTTTCGGAGGTCTCAAGCGCTTCCCCCGGAGGAAATGAAACATGTCAAAACCCATTACAAAAAAATCAAAATTTAAATACCTCAGCCGTGTTAGTGGTAATACACACAATCCCAGCAGCTAAGAGGCACGGCTCACAAACACTCGTCTGCTTGCTCGGTGGTAATGAGTCCGTTTGATGGGGAAGCGTTTTGTGGGTCACCAAGCATTCGTTACAGATACAAGTTAACCCTTGATTGCTTATACTCTGGAGGACCTGGGGAACGCGTTATTGAAATTTAATGCCAGATCATTTATTTTCTGAGCCGGCACAACGGTGCACTAATAGGACTCCTTTATAGCCCCTTCTACAAAGCAGGCAATGGCAAGGCAATGGAGAGAGAAAAGGAAAGCAAAGAATCTTTATGCGTGGTTGCAAAGCCAGAATACTCCCAGGGTCTTGCTAAACACCAAATCCAATTAGCCCCAAAGGAAATGGCTCACTTTCCACATTCAACAGAGATTGTGTTCACCTTTTTAGTGATTTATGAGGCTTGTACTGCATAATTGAGAACTGTTGTTTTACGATGCAATTTAGATAGCTAGCTAGCTAGATATTTGAGAACTGTTGTTTTACAATACAATTTAGATAGCTAGCTAGCTAGATATTTGAGAACTGTTGTTTTACAATGCAATTTAGATAGCTAGTTAGCTAGATATTTGAGAACTGTTGTTTTACAATGCAATTTAGATAGATAGCTAGCTAGATAATTGAGAACTGTTGTTTTACAATGCAATTTAGATAGCTAGCTAGCTAGATATTTGAGAACTGTTGTTTTACAATGCAATTTAGATAGCTAGCTAGCTAGATATTTGAGAACTGTTGTTTTACAATGCAATTTAAATAGCTAGCTAGCTAGATAATTGAGAACTGTTGTTTTACAATGCAATTTAGATAGCTAGCTAGCTAGATATTTGAGAACTGTTGTTTTACAATACAATTTAGATAGCTAGCTAGCTAGATATTTGAGAACTGTTGTTTTACAATGCAATTTAGATAGCTAGCTAGCTAGATAATTGAGAACTGTTGTTTTACAATACAATTTAGATAGCTAGCTAGCTAAATATTTGAGAACTGTTGTTTTACAATGCAATTTAGATAGCTAGCTAGCTAGATATTTGAGAACTGTTGTTTTACAACGCAATTTAGATAGCTAGCTAGCTAGATAATTGAGAACTGTTGTTTTACAATGCAATTTAGATAGCTAGCTAGATAATTGAGAACTGTTGTTTTACAATACAATTTAGATAGCTAGCTAGATATTTTTTAACACATTGTGAGCAGAAAGTCTATGGGTATTGATTGACAAATTTAAATCTAACTAGTCTCAACGGAAACTGCAACTATATATATATATATATATATATATATATATAGAGAGAGAGAGAGAGAGAGAGAGAGAGAGAGAGAGAGAGAGAGAGAGAGAGGAGTTAGACACATTTATATAGAGGAGTTATACACATTTATTAATGATTTTCGCAATATATGAAGTGTTGGTAATCATAATGTTTTTATTATCACCTGTTGAAACAATTATCTGTTAACTGATTATTAACTAATTGACTCCTGTTTGGGTGCTAATTGTTTTTAATTATTGATTTAAGGTGTGGTCTCGGCTTTGAAATATTTAAATGTTTGAAACACATGCCATTTACAATGTTCTGAAGAAGACAAATTGTTGAAACACTTAAAGATTGTTGCTTGCTGACTTGAAACATGATTATGCAAGAATAAAGATACTTTTATCTACAAATTGTCTATGGATCTGGATTAATCCAAGGGGGTTGCTTTTTCCCTCTGTCTGTGGTTTGCTAGTCAGGCATTCTGTCTGCGTTTAGTTCCCGTTATAAGGTACCCAGATTGGAAACAAGCAGATAAATATTTTTTAGCGCTGGTATAAACTTTTTATAACTATATATATATGTTTTGTTTTGTTTTTTCAATAGAATTTGTATTTTATTGAACAACAACAAGGTTTGGTAAGACTTTATATGAAGTGTCTCTAAATACATGTACACTTACGCACAATTACAATGCTAGAATGCATAGTTACAATGTATGTAATGAGTAAAACTTTTTTTTTTTATTATATAACCCTAACCCTTTTCTGGTACAACTGTGTACTTACATATGTCGTGCAAAAAGATTTACTCATTAAGTACATTCTAACTATGCATACTAACGTTGTAGTTATGTGTAAGTACACATGTATTTATCAAGTAACTACTATGTAAATACAGAGTAATTAGAGACACTGCAAAGTGTTACACAGGGATTAACAAGCATCCTGACAAGGTCAGAGGCATAAACTGCTTCTCTTCATGTTCTCATAGCTGTGTTTGTCTTAGCAGTCTTCTTCTTGTTAGCCCTGATCGGAGGTGTTCATACCTGTTTATCATCATGGGGTTGCTGAAGCCCTTCTGGGGTGAGATTACCCAGTATCAGAGTCTCAGGCACTGGCTTTGTGAACTGACAAACAAGCCTGGTCTGTGTATTTACTGCACCTCATTTTCAATGGCAGCTTTTTGAACTTGGTTGTCAGTGCCAAATACCACGGCACTGCTCCTTTGTTGGATGTCTGAGTATTTTATTCCTGTTTTATTCCAAGCCACTAATCCAGCACATCATTTGTTTAATTTACACCATGCAATCACAGTGGAAAAGTGTTGGGTTCGAGATAAATATAATAAATAAAATAAAATAAAAACCAGCTCAACAAAACTCAACTTTTCAGTATAACCCAATTGTCTTTCTTTCTTTCTTTCTTTCTTTCTTTCTTTCTTTCTTTCTTTCTTTCTTTCTTTCCATCAGCACAGCTGACCTATTCTTACTGTGAACAATGAAACACAGTAACTCAGCTCAGTGTTGACTCAGGAAGAAGACTTGCTTCGACAGCCTTTTGAATGTCTTTGAAGGTCCCTAATCACACACACCAAGAGAGGGAAAGAGTTTCCTTTTTACACTTTTACAAAGTTCTGCAGAAAACAGGATCTCTGTCCAGCAAATCGCCCACCCTAGCAACAATACTGGGACGCTAATACCAAAAATAATGAAAAAAATGTATACATTCTTTGAAAAAGAAAACATTATTTAAATAACTCATGATATAACGCTCTGTGAATGGGACTGAAAACAACATATTTTGCTATTAATACTTACTATGGAAATAAACAGGCCAACACGCATCTTAAAAACAACATCAACTTAAAACACCAGCAATATCCCACTGCCTTCTACCACAACTCTGCAATACCACCTTAACCCAGCTTCATGCCAGTACCTGGGCAGAGAATGTAGTAAATATAGGGACAGCTTCAGAAGTCATGGCTAAACAGTGAAGGAGTTGATTGAGAGCCGGAGCGCGGTGTGAATGGACAGGCTCAGCTCAGTGTTTGTCATTAGAGATCTCTGCGGAGGAAACAGAACGCAGAGCTGCTCTAGTGTAACCGAGATTTATGCTAATAGCCCTCTGCATATGCTTATTTCACATATCTATATTAAAGTTAATAGACTGTTACATTGCTTCTTAACCCGGCTTCCATACATGATTACCTTTCCTGATTTCTTGCGAAAGCCCTATAAACACGGAGCAGGGATTTTTGTCAACGTGTCAGTAAGTTTGTTCCAGCAGAGTCTGCTGCTGCTGCGAGGTCCCGGTAATGATTGTGTAACTTGAGGGCTCTGTCATATTTCCTGCCTTGCGAGGGAGGCATGTCTGACACTAATCTTCACAGGCTGCTTATGAGACTGCTCCAGTCATCACAGACATTTCATTCACTACCCGTGAACATTACTTAAACTGTCTACGCTGTGCTCAATCCGCCAAGCCAATATTATTATTATTATTATTATTATTATTATTATTATTATTATTATTAGTAGTAGTAGTAGTAGTAGTAGTAGCAGTAGTATCATTGAAGGTTTGAGAGAATGCCTTGTAACAAACTTCCAAACAGTCACTGAAGACAAGGAGGAACAAAGAAAGTGCAGCATTACCCCTCCCTCTGACACAATATTGTATATACTGTGGGAGGGCAGGGAATGAGTAAAGCACCGGGGTGTCGCTTTTCTCTTTAAGGTATGATTGGTTACACTTCAGTCTTTAGGGATTTTAATTAATGTGTACGACAGAATCAATTTGAAAGACAAAATGGAATGGAAACTAGTGTTTTTAGCACAAACAGTCGTGTGGTAATTCAGGTTCCACTGCACAGTCACCCTTCTCAGAGCCTCCCGCTGCCAGCAGACCCAGACAGCTCTCTTTATGGTGGGGGCCAGCAAGGGGGGCCCAGGGTGGCAGACTGGCAAGTGGTTTAAGATGCAATGAATAGAGAGAGAACAAGCAGTGCCAGTGTCAAGCAACTATCACCACCCTTTGCTGTTTTGCAGTTAGTTTCATTCTAACAGCTTTCTCTAAAAAAAATAAAAAATAGAAAAAAAGGGGACTTTCAGTTTCCCTGAATGCAGGGCAGAGACGGACCCTTGGCTAACAGCCTTTGCATTGTGCCAACTTGTCACTCAGGGCACTGTCAATACCCGGCTTTCCTTTCTGTAACCCTTCCCCTTCTTTTTAAAATCATCGGGGCTTCAAATAAAAAAATAAAATAAAACAAAATAAAATAAAAAAAGAAAGAAAGGTTCAAATGCTTGGGAGATAAGCTTCAGCCAGTTCTGTTTGATTCCTTGTTAAACTTGTCAGGCAAAATATCAGGGCCTATTAGCATGCCAATGAGAAGCCATTGAAGGCATCATTCCCAATGGGCCTGTGAAAGGAAGAAGGGAAATGCGTCCCCTGGTGTAATGAAGGGCTGCAGAGGGGAGCGGGTGTGGTGCAGCGTGGTGGGCAGCTCTAGCAGGGGGGGTGTTTATACAGGCACTGATACTCCATTGCACTAATAAACTGGTAGCAGATTCATACTTCAAATGGAATGTCAGGGGAGTACAGCTTAATCAGAGCGGCTTAACGCTTTCCTGGCTGGAGGTAACCACGCATACCCCTCCCTCCATGTGCTGTATGTGGGCAGTGCTCTGCTTGTAGGTTTACAATCCAGAGAAGAGAGGTCCTGGTTCAAAAGGACACACTCTTATGCACTGTTTTCTATTGATTATGTTGGCTTATGAAATACAATCAGTTTATGTCCATGCTTGCTCAACAGCAGTATTCCTAAACGGACAGACAGGTTCAATATACAGTCTTACAAAGATGGAGCATAAACTGTAAATCTGGTCTTATTCAAATAAGGAGACGTGTAAAGGAAGTCTCCTTCAAACAACCCCAGAATTCTGCTTAACTTCCATCACAGCTCAACGAAGGGTTAAAACTAAACCAGTGTTCAAACAAAATGATAATTGAATAATTGTGTTTTCAGTTTAAGCGCATCATTTTCATAATTGTACTATAAATTAAAATTTCCAGTACATTGGTCACCAATGGATAATTAATTCTTGACTTTTTGCTTTTCAATTTGAGTTTGTTTGCAGAAACTGCTGAATACAAATGTTTTCTATTCTGTGATTAAACAAAAGAAGAAAAAAGGAAAAAGGCTTTTTATCCACTTACTGATTTATATTGTTATTCACGTTCTGATGTTAAGAAAGCTGTCAAGAGCACAATTAATGTAAATAGTGCAGTATTACTAATACTACTTCTACTTGACACTAAATTATAAAAAAACATCACAAATAATTTCCAAATAAATCCTGTGGCATTTAAAAGTGATGTATTCACAAAACCTATGGAACATTATGGTAACTCACCCATTATAAAGGCATTGTTGGATGGTAATGCACACTGGAAAGCTAAGCATGCTGGGATGTCTCATATATAGTGTCTCACATATTATTATTATTATTATTATTATTATTATTATTATTATTATTATTATTATTATTATTATTATTAAAGTCACTGTCCATCAAAATCATTCCATTGCGCACAGATTTTGAAATACATTTTGCAAACCAGTGTTTGGCATCAATGTCACGACTTGTAAATCCCCCTTCCTCCCCTTGAATCCCAGGTGATTCGCTCCCTTTCGCATCGTGGGTGAGCGTGAGGGTTAACCAAGGCAGAGACGAGAGAGCTGTGGCTACAGTTTCCATTTTGAAAGCCGCTTGCATTATCATTTCATAAGGTAGAGACAGAAGGTGACATATGCCCACCGCCATCCTTTAGTTTCAGACGCAAAATATTCATCAAAAAGCCTCCTCTCCCTTGAGTTTGCTGCCATATGCCGTCGGAAAATGTCACCACTGAAAGACATATTAATTCACCAGTTTGAAAACTCCATTTGATATTCATGCCTTCCAAGTATTTTGACCCAGATTCACGGCTGTGGTGATAGATCCAGCACCGAGGAGGAAAGCAGACAGCTGTTCCCTGTGTCTGTTTTTTTTAAAAGGCAATCGAAAGTAGAAAGCGTCAGAAAAAAAAGAAAGAAATATTTATTGATGGCTGCCAACTTTGTACAGAGACAATATGTTAGTGGCTAGATGCAATAAGAGAAGCATATGGGGTTTCATTCCTCTAATAGGCTTCAAATAGACGAACATAAACACTTGAGGTCTTCCAAGGGACAGTGTTTAAAACGACAATGACATATTAATTAAATGATATATCACTCACTAATGAGTCCTGGTTACAAAGTGCTATGTGACTGGTGTAGCCTCCTTGTCTTCTCCTTCTAGGTTCCTCTCTGCCTTGTCCAGTGCTGTTTGCTAATATTCCTGTGACATAGCGGGACTGTCCTGGTTCTTCCCAAGCTCAGCCTTGTGGTACTGCACTTGGCCATCATTTCCCAAACCTCTGCATTTCTATGGGAAAATTCAGTAGCCTCTCACCTCTGAAGGTTCAACCAGGTTACGGATTAAATTAGACTTTAAAAAACTTTTGCTTACTTCCAACTGTCCCAACGACGTTCCTGCAGATCCCATTTCCCTATCTGTATGTTCTTTAAATTCATTGGCTAGACTTCGTATTCACGTTGAACTGGGTGAAGTTCATTTACCCTGCTGCCTCAGCAATGAGGATTCACTCTTTGTGTGCTACTTATAGGGAGTTTCACTTTTTAGGTGGGATCCCAATACATGTTGTGAATCTATGGTTTGGTGGCAGCTTTACTTCATTCAATGTGAAAATAAATTATAAAAAAAACTATGTTGAGAAGAAATATTGGTAATGGTTTTATTTATTTATTTTAAATTCATCCCATCACAGATCTAGACTGCGGAGCACTCACTATGCTCTTTAAAATGTTGCTTACACAGTGCTTGCTATTGTTAAACAGTCCAGCTTAATAGCATTTGCTTGCCATGGCCACAGTGTGCCAGGAAGAGAGACGCGTAGTAAACATGATGTTCTTTCTGTTTGAGTCGCTCTCAAACGCTGACGCTGACCCGAGCCCTAACCCCAGCCCTAATGCTGCGTTTTCACAATTTAATTTTAAATTTAAATCCCATTTCGGAATTCTTTGTCGTGATTCATTTTGCAGATAGGGTTGGTGAGGTCTCCAAAGAGGAAAAGATGTCAGCAACCTTAACCCTCCTGCTTTATTTTTTTTGTATTTTCTACTCCATTGTTTTGGGTCGTGCCCAAGTCTCAGGATGTGTGGCCAAAAGCTTTATCTCTCACAAAATAAAAAAGGAAATTGCTTCTTAATGTGTTTTCTTAGGTTTTCAAAAGCCATCCATCCTGTTTTTAATTCTTGGTATGATGTCTTAAGTTTTTGCAATGGTCTTTATTTATTTTAATAAGTAGCAGAACTACCTTGCGGTATAGTTAATCAAACCAAACTGGCATTTGGTCAGGTGGTCGTTGTCTACTGTAATCGGCAATATTTTATTTTCCAAACTATCTAAGTGAGGAGTCGGTGGAACTTGTATGTCTTGTAGATCAGATCAGGCTGATTTTGTGACACTGGAAAAAAAAAAGATAAGATAACTGCTGCAAAAGATGCATAACACCTAACATAACACATGGAAAGAGTGATAAAAAGACACAGTCGGTTTTGTTTGTTTGTTCTCATTCATAAACCCCAGTCTATTTTGTAAGGATCCTTGTCTCCCACACACATGGGGGTTGAGAAACAGCTCCGGTCCAGTGACTGAAGTGCATGGAAACGGATCTGCGGTCTGCATAAATTTAACAATCTGCGTATCACCCTGCGTGCAGATTTCAGTGCTCCTCAGCTCTCTCCTCCTGTTCTTTCATGCAAAGGGCTCTTGCTTTGGCGTCAGTAACTTCATTCAGATTTTAAGAAGGCCACCAGCTTTGAAAAGGCCAAAAGGTTTGAACAATCGCTTTCAGTAATCTGGCATTTCCGCACCCAGACATGAGTTAGCGTTATATGAACCTGTCTTTCAAAACGTCTGATTCAGGAGAGCGCTGACCTCACACCCAAAGTACCTCTCAGAGAGCCAAAGCCAAGTTTGCCCAGACAAAAAACGCTCTTTATTTTATATTCATTATGTAAAACCACACAGACACCCCTTTAAATCTGTACAAGAGGACCGGAAGATTCTTATCAACAGCTTATAAAGTGTTACACGACACCTGCTATCAATATGGCTAGCTCTGTTTACCTCTTCTGTGCTTTGTGCAGCATACTGTTCTTTTACTTTCCAACTGCTTTTGAAAGAATTGGCAATGTAAGTGAAGGGGATGGGTGGAGACAGGCTTGAGGTGATTTAAAGTCCAAATCAAAAAGCCTTTTCAACATAGATGTCATATTTTAACGGGGGGGGGGGGGGGGTGGGGGATGCGGCATCTTGTGTCGTTTCATTTATGTAAGTGCTTTGTTGACATATACTGTAGCTACTCTTATCAGTACTTCAGCCTTGCCAATGTTGGGGTTTCACAGTGACAACAAAATTTGAAAAGAACAAGTGTCTTTAAGCTGGTATTCCCTACGGCACTGCCCGCTAATGTTATGACACTGCATGGGTAATAAACCTCATTCCTTTTTTTCCTATTGTTTAATATTGAGCTGTTTTCAAGATGTTTATAACAAAATATTTAATATACAGAAGGCAAATAAAACTGTTTTGCCACCTGTCATGTGTTTCAGCTCCTATGAATATCATAGACTCTGCTTCATTTTTATTAATAGTGGCACAACTTGTAAGTCTACCATGTAGTTTCTAAAGCAAAAGGCAAACTTTTTTAAGGAAAAAAAACACACAAAAAACACAGCAAATTAGTTGAATCTGCTTCTTATGGTTAAACAGCTTCAGCACTCTTACAAGCCTCCCTTTGTTAAAAGGTTGCCAGGCACACAGCTGGCAGTGGCACCTGCATATATACCATAATATAAACCAGGGATCTGTCAATACAATGGAGCGACACAGGCACAATGCATCCAGAAACATAAGAGCAAGCAACAGCAGGACTTAGGAAACTACCTGCATCTCCCTATACAAACTATTCCAATTTACCTTTTGAATATCAAATACATCAAATGGGAATAGATTCACACGAATCCATCCACACCGAAGCTTTAGCACTGCATAACGAGACACACTTTACCGCAAAGCCCCAAAGTCTTAGCAAAACTGTTTTGAAAGAGTCTGCGAGTCTGCTGAGAGCCTGCTCCACCCTGTGTGGTGTGCTACTGATCCCTGCTTCTCAGGGTGGGTTTTACACTTCAGATGTCAGTCCAATGCAGAGGTACTCCAGGTGCATGACCCGGGGGGTTAGAGCGAGCTATGGGAGGGTTCAAGAAGGACACTCAGTATCATGTCTAATCTCAGTAATCTCAAGAGTAAGGGCTATCTCGTTTCCAAACCTGTCTGAGAACTACAGCTCATAATATTTATACCACCTGTGTGGTCTTTAGCAAGAGAACAATCCTGATTCCCAATCCTTTTCCATCCAGCTGCACAAAAAGAGAATAAGTGGTTATCACATTTCTTCTCTAACTCCTCTTGGCACCAACAAGTTCACTTATGTTCTTATTAACCTTGTAGTCAAAAATTTAACCCAATGGAAATTTATAATTTCTAGAAAGTTCTCAAAAATCTTTTGTAGCAAAAGTTTTGCTTTTGTGGATGAGGGAAAAAAAAAATCAAGAATTTATTTCAGCATTTTTTTTTGCAAAGCTTCAAAATTCAAAATGATTTATACCCTTTGATGCTATGATAGTATTATCTACAAGGTGCTAGAAATTTCAATATGATAATGCAGAACCTAATTTTAGAAGACTCTAGCAAATGCTGGATTGTAGGTGAACATTCTCAAAGAGTATAAAAGGACTAGGCATAGGATGATTGTTTCCATTACCAGTAAGTCAATATGGGAAAAAGCAATGAGCTATCTGAAGACCTTAGAAAATTATTCATTGTTATAAAGCTGGAGAAGGATACAAGAAGATTTCCAAGCATTCGAGTGTCCCAATTTCAACTAGTGTTTCTATGATCAAGACGTACAAGACTCATGCTCCCTCAATCTCGAAGAGAGAAGGTTCTTTCATCAAGTATGTGTAGAACAATTGTGAGGAAGGTTAATAACAATCCGAGATTGACTGCCAAAGATAGTCAAAGTGAACTGGCTGCAAATTGGACTGGGGTTTCTATTTCAACCACAGGAAAAAGCCACTCTTAGGAAAACATCATAAGGACAATCGCTTAAAGTTTGCACAAAGGCATTTGAATGATGGATATAAGTTCTTGTCAAAGGTTCTGTGGAGTGATGAAGCAAAAATTGATCACGCTGATAGTCGTTACATTTGGGAAAAAAAAAAATATTGGCCAATCATCTGAAACCCTCCGCTACAAAACTTGATTTAAAGATCAATGTACGTTCCAACAGGACAACAATCTGAAGCACACATCAAAATCATAATTTAAACCAGGTTCTGGAATGGCCTGTCAAAGTCCTGATCTAAATTCGATTGAGAATACTTTTTATAGGTTGAAGAAGGCTGTGCACAAGAGAAGTCTTCGGAATTTGAATGAACTGGAACAATTTTGAGTTGAAAAATGGTCAAAAATCATTGAAGAATCATGCCAAAAGCTCAATGACAAATATCCTAATCATTTAAAAGAGGTTATTATTGCTAAAGGTGTCTCATCTAGCTATTAATTTCATTTTCCTTATCAGGTTATGGTACTTTTGAATTAGCATTTTTGGGGTTTTGCAAACACATTGCTGAAATAAATAATTGTAGACATCCATTTCTTATAACTTTTTCATCATCCACAGAAGCAAAACTTTTCCTACAAAATATTTTTTCCTTAAAATTCTTAGTTTTTTAAAAAAATTCTATATATGTTCAATTTCCATTGATGTATGTAAACTTTTTGACTATAACTGTATACCTGTATTACCCTGTGACAATGATAAGCATCAATTTTTTGAACATCCATAAATGCTACAATAAGAGTTTAATGATATTATTACTGGTGTAAAGCGCTGTGTCATGTTAAAAATATATATTATAAGGTTTATTAGCAATGCCTTCAATTATTACTGTCTAATAGCAGTTAAGAAGTGTTTAACGTTTATAACACTCTTTATAACACATTTATAGATGCATACTTGACTCCTTATACAGTAAGACATCACAGAGGTTTCTAAAAAAGCCTCTTGGTTGCCCTACACTGTCCCCTTGTTTTGTGTGTTGTGCATCGCCAGGAAGATGGATGCCTGGCATTGTGCCGATGGGCAGCTAATATCCAGGTTGCATCAAGGGCATTCCTTCAGGGAATCACACAGCACTCTGGGCAGGACTGAGGTTGCTTACAAGGTGAACTACAACAAACACTGCATCGGATGCAACACTGAATGTAGATCACTCTTTTTGGCAAATATGCAAGTTAAGTTCTAATAACTTTTTTGGTGAAAAAAAAAGCATTTTGGAAAATTCAGGGCAGGGTAGCATAACAGAAAATGTTAACAAACAAGTTTAGATTAGTAAGTAAACTCATAAACTTTCTCTCATCTATTTCTGAGAATCATTATTAGCATTATTATTTATTTTTGTATACGTTCACTGCTGAATGCAATTCAAAATGTTTGTCTCCACACTGTAATACGGTTGAATTCAAAATGTTTGTCCGCACTGTAATACTGTTTAATTCAAAATGTTTGTCTGCACTGTAATACTGTTTAATTAAAAATTTTGGAAAGCATTACTGACCATAGGCTTGGAATAGACAAAAAGCCACTCATACTGCATTATTACTTCCAAGTGTCCTTATTTTGTCTATAAGGTGTCTGAGGTACAAGATAACGCAAAAAATAATTATGCAACTCTTTATCTCACAGGGCTTTGTGAACCATCTTGATAAATGCTCCAGTATCCTTGAAAGGTCAAACAAACTTTCTAAATCAGCATAGGAAATCAGGTCCTGAAATCACTGAAAACTCCAAGTGGAGGCAGCTCTACACCCCCTCAACAAGCTTTAGGAAAGAGCTCCAGGAAGTACAAATACAAGCTGCTTCTTTCATTTGATTTCTTATGATCAGGCCTCAGGATGTGTTGTGATATTTTGTTGTTGTTGTTTTTCCTCTCTGTAACAATGAGATTTTTAGACGAGTGATGGCCAAACTCTCAGCAGAGTCAAGTCGTCCGTCTGTCCACCACCACCACCCCCCCACCTCCCCCTCCATTTCCTCATCTCTGAGAATCAGACATCCACCTTATTGTTTTAATACCAGTGGACCAGCACGCGCCAGACTGCGCCCAGCCCAAACAAATCCATCCGGGCCTGCCTTCACCGCTGGGCAGCAGCCAGTATCCTCCGACAAGGAGTCCCGTCCCCTGTACTCTCCAGGGACTCATCCTGCTCTCAACATTCTGTGAATCATCCAAAAGAGAAGTCGAAATACATGCAGCTCAACCATTGTACTGCAGAAATACTTTTCAAGTATTTATGTCATGGGCAAAGACCAATGTCTGAGCAGATTTGTTTAAACCATATTACATTTTGGGCATTGCCTACAAACTGATCTTTGCCCCTGATATACACAGTTGAGAGAATCTTGCTTTATGTACATTCTCTCAAGTATTTGATTTATCTTCCGATCCATTCCAAAACAAGACCAGGGTTCGGGGTTTAGGACTGAAGTCATAGTGAGCTGCAATAAAACTATGTTATTAGCATACTTATTACCAACTCATTGAGATACACTGTCTCTGAATGATCTGATTTTTGAATGAACATTCCAAGGCAGCTAATCCCTATCCTTGCCATTCACATGGTGTTTAAAGAAACTCTGAATCAGTACTAGTGAAACCACAGTAACAGCAGAGTGGAGTTAGGCAGTTACTCGCATTACATTTTCAATGTTATTACTATAGTTAGATAGTATAGTTAGTATAGCCTTGTAATAGTGAAACTAAACTTCAGCTGCAGTGCCACTGAACTGCAATCTAACCTTGCTGTTGATTATTCCAATACACTAGTCATATTTATTTTTTCCAGGAAAGTGACAGACACATACAGAATGTATTCATTTTCTTTCACTTTGAGACACACAGTGTGCAACTACAGTACAAGGAGGTCCAGAGGATCTGTGTCAGACAGCACTTAATCCCAGCGTTAATAATTTTAAGGAAGGCAGACTTTTGCAAATAACACAAATAAACACTCAGGCTTACCAACTAAGGGGGAGGTCTCTGTGGTTTCAGTAAGCAAGTAACACAAATAATATTTATACATATTATACATATTTTATACATAAATAATAAATATATATATATATATATATATGATTTTTTTTTTTTCTGGTGTGCAACGAGTCCCGACTCCAGACACTGGAGAAGATTATTTTAGGCTTGTGTGTAGTTTGTGAGTTTTTTTTGGATCCCCACAGGCATCTTTACAAGCCTGCTGATGACTGGAAAAAGGTGTGTTTGTCTGTCAATGCTGCTGCACACAAAGACAGGCTGGGTACTGGTGTCATGCCCATGTCATCTCTGGGGACACCTCGAGCGCAGCTCCTTGTGTGTGTGTGTGTGTGTGTGTGTGTGTGTGTGTGTGTGTGTGTGTGTGTGTGTGTGTGTGTGTGTGTGTGTGTGTGTGTGTGTGTGTGTGTGTGTTTGTTGTGTGTGTGTGTGTGTGTGTGTGTGTGTGTGTGTGTGTGCGTGTGTGTGTGTGTGTGTGTGCTTGTGCTTCTTAAAAGAGCTGTTTCTGGGGTTGATAATGGAGTCATCCTGTCGGCCAGCAGGGTAGTCCCAGAGCAGGCTGCAATCAGTGAGATTGTCACACTCAGGGGGAAGTTCTGGGATCACAGATAGCAGCTCTGCTCCTTCTTCTGACACACCGCCACTGCTGCTCTCTGTGAGTGTGTCCACACACCTCAGTGAAAGAAATAAACACGCTCAACCTCGGTGACTATCCGGCTCCTTTCCCCTTCTCAGTCAACTGACCTTGGCAGAAAGAAAAACAAAATGAAAGGGAAGTGGGTGGGATGACATGGGAGTTGCTGTGCTGGAATGGGTGGGATGATGTGGGGGTGGTGCTGGAATGGGTGGGATGATGTGGGGGTGGTGCTGGAATGTGTGGGATGATGTGGGGGTTGCTGTGCTGGAATGGGTGGGATAATGTGGGGGTGGTGCTGGAATGGGTGGGATGATGTGGGGGTTGCTGTGCTGGAATGGGTGGGATGATGTTTGGGTGGTGCTGGAATGGGTGGGATGATGTGGGGGTGGTGCTGGAATGGGTGGGATGATGTGGGGGTGGTGCTGGAATTGGTGGGATGATGTGGGGGTTGCTGTGCTGGAATGGGTGGGATGATATGGGGGTGGTCCTGGAATGGATGGGATGATGTGGGGATGGTGCTGGAATGGGTGAATGATGTGGGGGTGGTGCTGGAATGGGTGGGATGATGTGGGGGTGGTGCTGGAATGGGTGGGATGATGTGGGGGTGGTGCTGGAATGGGTGAATGATGTGGGGGTGGTGCTGGAATGGGTGGGATGATGTGGGGGTTGCTGTGTTGGAATAGGTGGGATGATGTGGGGGTGGTTGTGCTGGAATGGGTGGGATGATGTGGGGGTGGTGCTGGAATGGGTGGGAGGATGTGGGGGTGGTTGTGCTGGAATGGGTGGGATGACGTGGGGGTGGTGCTGGAATGGGTGGATGATGTGGTTTGGGGTGTTGGAAGGGGTGGGATGGAGTGGTGGAGTGGGTTCTTGTTGTCATTCCGGAAGTAGTAACCTACTAGAAATCTGATGTTGCCAAAGATTTCCATTTTACCAGAGGTTCATAATTGATGTATCAGAGTTCAGAAAACAATTGTAGTCTCATTTCCAAGAGAGTTCCAAATTGAAAAATGGGGAGTGGATATGATACTTAGGCTAATGTGAAAAATAATGCCCAAAAGACAAGCAGGTCCTGGTCCCCCTTTTACTCCAATGATGGTGTAAACTGAATGTGAAAACCTTGAATACGAATATTCAACTCATGACACTGCAGTATAAGCCACTTACAAGCTATAACTTTGTCATTAATGATGTTAGTTTTCAGCATATTTCTTGACATTTTGCACAAGGTTCCATTACCTCTGTGTCTGACATCCCCTGTCAGCCCAGGAGTATCGCTGCTGTAATTAGAGCAGGCTGTTAGCCGTCCCTCCTGAAAGTCATCATTTCTTAGAGACCAATCTTGATAAACTGTACAGTTTCATTCATATCTAATCAGATTTCACTTGTGTCTGTGAAAAGTGGCCTCCGAGGACATGATTCAAATATTCAAAGTCCTTTTGAAATATTCTCCCAGGACGGTTCTTCTTATCTGTTTAAATATTAAGGTTATTCTGGCATTCATAGTCTGTCAATGGGGACCCTTCAAGGACTAACTACTCGGGTTTGTACAGACAGAGAGTGGCTCTCATCTCCTCTGCCAGGCTGTGAATATTGGTAAAACCTTGGGAACCCTGTGCAGCTGAGAGATTGAAATACACCCGTGTCAACAGTGTCAATCCTTTTAACCTGTTTGGGTCCTAAAATACAACTTCCATCAGGGCACAACCAGCAACATTGTGCACTGCAGCAGACTCGCTTGGGTCTCTTTGGTTCTCTCTGTACAATCCGATAAAGAAAAGTTGAAATGTTGCCAGTGAATTTTTGGAAAAAATGCTTCAGTGGGTTTGAAACAGTGTTTGGGACATCAGTCCTAGTGATCAGGGCGTCAGTCATAGTGATTGGGGTGTCAGTCCTGGTGATTGGGGCGTCAGTCCTAGTGATCGGGGCATCAGTCCTAGTGATTGGGGTGTCAGTCCTAGTGATTGGGGCGTCTGGTGATTGGGGTGTCAGTCCTAGTGATCGGGGCATCAGTCCTAGTGATTGGGGTGTCAGTCCTAGTGATTGGGGTGTCAGTCCTGGTGATTGTTGTAAAAAATAAACTGTACTTCTATGGGAAACATGCGTTGCATAATGCACACTAACAGAAACTATCAGTGACTCAAGAAATAATGGTGGCCATTGGTGACAGTGTTAAAAGGGACAGTGATACTGGCCTTCTACTTAACATAATTCCCATGGCTTAGTTATTCTGAGCTATATCTGTAGGGATATTGTGTAGGTTGCTGTACCTATAACATTAAAAACAAGTCATTATGTTATAATCAGATGTCACAATAACAAATCAGCTGGGGCAAGGACTTCAGCTGCTGCATTGACACATTCATTAAAGACTTGTGCTTTCAATTGCTTTGAGTACATTAAGAGTGAAGTGTTCAGGAATTCTACAGTACGGAGAGATTGTTTATATATATATATATATATATATATATATATATATATATATATATATATATATATATATATATGTACAGTAGTTTAATTCCAAAGTCTTCACTTAGCCAACCTCCATGAGTGAGGACAAGACATCCCAATGGGTGTAGCATGCAGATCTTTTGAAATGTGTGTTCATTTGTCATTTGATCTTTTCTTTAATTTCTTTATCTGTTTTTGTTCAAATGTAATTTGTTGAGATGCTTGCAACAGTAGGTTGTACTGTTTTTGAAGCATTGGGAGCTTTGTAGGCTAGAATGGGTCTTTCTCCTCCCCTGTATTCCTTCCTACAGAAAGTGGGGTTTGCTGCAACGACTTCTTTGGGTATGACAAATCCCTGCTATAAAACCCTTCTGATACAGACGTTACTAGTAACTTTATTCTATTCCCTTTTGAATACACTTGTTCTGGCTGAGCCATTTCTCAACTGCCCAAAGTCATTACGTTTCTCTCCTTCATCTTACACCTCTGTAAATGTCAGACAGGAATGCATTTTATTTGAACAGATACCAGCGCAGAGAATGGGCGAAAAAATGTTCCTCGCCTCTGTGTGCTTTCCGCTAATATGATTTGTTGAACAAATTGTCCCATTAATCTGTTTCTGTTTGACAGAGTGAGGGGAAAAAAATAATAAGTGGCCGGCATGCGAAGGGGCCCTTGGAAAGAAAAAAAATAAAACGCGACTTACCGCCCACTTTCCTGAATGTAAACAGTTATTACTTCAGTGTGCCGGGCAGAGCCATGAAACAAAAACACTCTCTGGATAGGGTTGTAAATGTCATCTTCCCTGTGACATCCCTGTGACAAATGAGTGGCCCCTGCTGCAGCGTGCACAGCTTGTATCCCTCTCCTGGAGGGGTGCAGGGGGCTGTATCCCTCTCCTGGAGGGGTGCAGGGGGCTGTATCCCTCTCCTGGAGGGGTGCAGGGGGCTGTATCCTGCTCCTGGAGAAGTACAGGGGACTGTGTCCCACTCCTGAAGGGATGCAGGGGGCTGTATCCTGCTCCTGGAGAGGTGCAGGGGGCTGTATCCCTCTCCTGGAGGGGTGCAGGGGGCTGTATCCTGCTCCTGGAGAAGTACAGGGGACTGTGTCCCACTCTTGAAGGGATGCAGGGGGCTGTATCCTGCTCCTGGAGAAGTACAGGGGACTGTGTCCCACTCTTGAAGGGATGCAGGGGGCTGTATCCTGCTCCTGGAGGGGTGCAGGGGGCTGTATCCCTCTCCTGAAGGGATGCAGGGGGCTGTATCCCTCTCCTGAAGGGATGCAAGGGGCTGTATTCTGCTCCTGGAGAAGTACAGGGGACTGTGTCCCACTCCTGAAGGGATGCAGGGGGCTGTATCCCTCTCCTGGAGGGGTGCAGGGGGCTGTATCCCTCTCCTGGAGGGGTGCAGGGGGCTGTATCCCTCTCCTGAAGGGATGCAAGGGGCTGTATCCCTCTCCTGGAGGGGTGCAGGGGGCTGTGTCCCTCTCCTGAAGGGATGCAGGGGGCTGTATCCTGCTCCTGGAGGGGTGCAGGGGGCTGTATCCCTCTCCTGGAGGGGTGCAGGGGGCTGTATCCCTCTCCTGGAGGGGTGCAGGGGGCTGTATCCTGCTCCTGGAGAAGTACAGGGGACTGTGTCCCACTCCTGAAGGGATACATGGGGCTGTATCCTGCTCCTGGAGGGGTGCAGGGAGCTGTATCCCTCTCCTGGAGGGGTGCAGGGGGCTGTATCCTGCTCCTGGAGAAGTACAGGGGACTGTGTCCCACTCTTGAAGGGATGCAGGGGGCTGTATCCTGCTCCTGAAGGGATGCAAGGGGCTGTATTCTGCTCCTGGAGAAGTACAGGGGACTGTGTCCCACTCCTGAAGGGATGCAGGGGGCTGTATCCTACTCCTGGAGGGGTGCAGGGAGCTGTATCCCTCTCCTGGAGGGGTGCAGGGGGCTGTATCCCTCTCCTGGAGGGGTGCAGGGGGCTGTATCCTGCTCCTGGAGAAGTACAGGGGACTGTGTCCCACTCCTGAAGGGATACATGGGGCTGTATCCTGCTCCTGGAGGGGTGCAGGGAGCTGTATCCCTCTCCTGGAGGGGTGCAGGGGGCTGTATCCTGCTCCTGGAGAAGTACAGGGGACTGTGTCCCACTCTTGAAGGGATGCAGGGGGCTGTATCCTGCTCCTGGAGGGGTGCAGGGGGCTGTGTCCCACTCCTGAAGGGATGCAGGGGGCTGTATCCCGCTCCTGGAGGGGTGCAGGGGGCTGTATCCCTCTCCTGAAGGGATGCAAGGGGCTGTATCCCTCTCCTGAAGGGATGCAAGGGGCTGTATTCCTCTCCTGAAGGGATGCAAGGGGCTGTATCCCTCTCCTGAAGGGATGCAAGGGGCTGTATCCCTCTCCTGAAGGGATGCAGGGGGCTGTATCCTGCTCCTGGAGGGGTGCAGGGGGCTGTATCCCTCTCCTGAAGGGATGCAGGGGGCTGTATCTTTCTCCTGGAGAAGTACAGGGGACTGTATCCTGCTCCTGGAGGGGTGCAGGGAACTGGGGCTGATGGTTTGCCCAGTGAATCCGCCACAGTCATTTATTTTGGGGGCATCATCTGGATTTCTGACCCAGGTCAGAAAGTGTGTGTTTATGTCTCCTCACTGATTGGAGGCCAGTGCTAAATGGTTTATTATAGTGGTCTGAGCATTGATGTCTGATTAAAATTCCAGCCATGGTTCTAAGTTAGTAAGAACCAGATATTGTGAAGCTGGTTTTACTGATTGTACAATGATAACAAACTATCGAAGTATAAATAAAAAAGACACCCCAGTTGTTTATCACTAGTTTTGTAATAGTGCCAGATTGATTTTCCCTTTTTTTATAAAGCTACTCTATAATGAAATATGGCTGCATATGACCTGGGTGGTGTTGAATGTGTTGAAACAAAGATCTGGACTAGAAGGACTAACATACCTTGCACTAAAGCTTTTATTTTCCAAAGTTTTTATTTTCCAAAATATTTTTTGTTATGCTGACAGTGATGGTGTTTATTTTATTATTATTATTATTATTATTATTATTATTATTATTATTATTATTATTATTATTATTATTATTATTATTGTGATGCTGATGGTCTCAATGATTCAGATTTGCAAAACTTTAATCACCCATCCCACTGGACTTGGGACTGGTTCTGATCCTGAGCCCAGATCAATGCACAAGCCACCATTTGAGTGAATGCACACTGGAACACTTCTTTTTGAGCAATTAATCAGAGCCACAGAGGAATGTCTTCCCTCCAGATGGGAAAGTCATCCAAAACCAAGAAAAATAAGCAGGCTAATTAATTCTTATCTGCACAGGGCAATTAGATAAATGGCCAGAAAAATAAACGATGTCACCTTTGGCAGGACATTAGGTTTCTAATATACGAATTCTTCTGAACATCATTTTAGTAGCAAGCCATCTTTTACAGCCTAATGCAGGGGAAGTGAAAGTGTGAGAGAGTAAACTGCAGTTAGAGGTTAATTAATAGCGAGGCTCAGAAAAAGTACAGTGGGATCAAACCTAGATAAAGACTTCATTGCTTATGAAAAAAAAAATAGTGGAACAATACGTGGACATCCAAGGATGTCTCTATAGCATTCACTGTTCACAAATCAGATTAAATTTGTGTAATAGTTTTCACAATACCAAACCAAGGCCAGTGCAGGCATTCAACTGCAGTGAATATACACAATATTTGGTCAATAATTGAAAATGTAATGTAGAACCCAAAGGTATAGGCACGATATAAATCCTACAGGATTGACTAGGACACATTTCATACAAAGAAACACGCATTTAATAAAATGTATAGCAAGCTGAAGTGTTTTTTTTTTTTTTAATCAAATTGCAACTCAATTGTGGTGTTAAATAGCAATTACCAAATGTTTCTAATTGAACACAATTAGCCATGTTATTTTTAATTCCTTTTGACAACGAAGTATGTCTTGTTTTACACCTCGTACCACTTTACACCAGTCCCAGAGCTGAGCTGCTCTAGTTTAATGCTAACTTGTTTATTCTGAAATTAATAAAGAAAGAAACGATTCTTAATACCAGAAATAATCAAACGTTAGCACACAAGGGAATCTGGCGTCAGCACTCTGAATATACCAAGATTCATAATTCTAATTAGCACAATACATGGAGTACATGGTATACACAGTACATGGAGCTCAGTATTGCTCTGCATTATATTTGTGTGCATTACTGCTGGCAGATCATGTTTTATTGTGTTATTGGTTGTTTGGCTCTTCAGTGCGTTTATGAAGGAGCAGGCTTATCAGAGGGATTTAGCTTTTTTATTATTAGTCCTGCCTTTGTGAAGTGCATGTGAGATATACTCATGTTTGTTTAATGTTCATGTTTTTCAGAAACACATGTAGAGCTTGAAAGTAGCCCTGCTGTAAAAGGGATTGCCACATTATAAAGTTGCAAGAAAAGCATATACCGCGTTGTACATAAATATTTCTCAGCCTTTTACTCACACATCATGGGGTTATAAATTGGCAGGAGAATTAACCAGCTACTTCGACATGAGAGAAAGGATTTGTCTTACGCGTGTCATAGTGTATTCTAGTCATTCTTCCTCCTGCAACAAAGATGCTGATTTGCTTTTCCCACAATAGCCATTCATTTCAATCAAAACAATATGTACTGCCTGCCTGCCTGCCTGTCTCGCTGTTTATCTTTAATTAATTCAACCCCGCGCTACACCAATTTAATGCACTTTCTTTTCATTTTGACACAAGTCTTTCAGTAAGGATTCATTCCTAGCCAGACCCATCAAATACCTGTAGACATTAAACGAATCCTGTGTCGCACGTTCGGTGAAAGCTCCAGCCTGTGAGATCACTGTGCCAGCTATCTAGCTATCTGAGATCGTTATCTTCTGTGCTGATAGCCGCCTCACATCTGTCAGTAGTGAAAACCCTACAGGTCTGCCTGGAGGAGTCATGCAGATCATTTAAATTAGTGAATGTGGACATCATTGCGAAGGGCAGAGCGGGTGTTTTGCAATTACTGTGGCTCTATATCCTACCTACAACCTATCCACATCAGAGCTGGTTTGTGGGCCTGCACCTGCTCTACCCATCATCTTTAACCCTGTTGTTGCTTTTCTCTATGCAATCATAATGAGCATAGGCTTGTAGCCCCTGCAGTTGCCTCTCAGGCTGTCAAGCGCCAGTTCAGGGGCTACTGAGTGAAGGCCAGCGCAGGCAGACCTGCCCAGAACAAGTCATGATCCTCAGCTGCCAAGATCAAACGAAAAGCCAGCTATTCCCCTCCCAGGAACTGACGCCAACCTCTGCTTTGTTAATCTAATATGAGAATATTCTCTTGACCATTCGGTGTATGGTACAGTATTTGGTCATTAATGCGAGTAATTAGTGCAGGTTTTGTGTTACGAGTTCTGACATGATACAGAGCTGGCAGCTAGATATTGTATTTGAACAATGCAATATGTCCAGAGTTGAAAGTGCTGCAATGTTTACTATTGTGAAGTCTAAATAATTCAGTCTAAAAACTACAAGAAACGAAATCTAGCAGACAACGTTTCAGCTAAGGTTTGCAGGGGTTCATCTTGCAAAAACTGCCTTAAAGAAGTTTTCCTGTTTAAAATAAACAGTTAGTTATAAAAAAGAAATCATAATTTAAAGAAAACACTAGTGAAAGCGTTTCGCCAAAACATTTGTCTACTTTCCTGTTTTAAATGTAGTCAAACCTCATCAGGTGAAAAGTCCTCTTCTTGCTTAAATACCATGTACTGCTCTAGAGTACTCTAGCTCTGGGCATCTTCACCTGCAGATATTCAGTACACTACCGACTCTCTGGAATTCTAAGCTTCCTGAGTGTCTGATTGAGGTGACAAACATTGCTGGTGAGTGATCAGCAGGATGTGGGGGGTTTTGTTAAGAAACTTTTTAACTGGTGGGGGAAAAAATACATTTGTGTAACCGAATAAACTCACTGATGTAATTTCAAAGCAGTATTTCTTTTGGGTCTCACTGATAATGCGTTTGGACATACTTTCTCCATTTTGTTTTTTACCTCTACGTGCGTATTTTCCTCAGCTAAAAATAAAAACTAGAGATATGTATTTTTAACAAACAAACAACGTTGGTTACTTTGTGATTGTGAGAAGCACGAAAATGGAAAATGGAAGTCTATGAAAGGTATAAATAACCGCATTGGGACAAATTTCTTACAGCAACGATCAGCGGCCATCATGCAAACATCTCCAGAGCCCTGACCTCATTTCCTGCATTGTATATCTCTTTGAGGTCTGTAATACTATCTGCTCAAGCTGACTATTTGCAGGAAATGGGGACTATACTATTCAATCTGATCTGAACAATCACCTGGGAATCCATCACCCCCAGACAGTCTGCTGACTTTAAACTAGATACAACTTTAAAAGTGTTTTATTTGGGGGGGGGGGGGGGGGGTTTAAAACTCCAGTACAAAGTGTTTAGATGGATCAGTTCAATAGCTTGAACTAACTGTGGCTTAACTAGGATATATACATGTATAGCAGTTGTAGTAGTTATAGTAATATAGAAAGCCAAAATAAAGATGCAAACTGTTAACAAATCTTTAATAAAAAAAATCGGCTAAAAATATCCAGCAACCATCAGACCCCAACATATGGATTCTATCAACAAATTGATATCATTAAAATGTGGTTTAATTTGTTTAAAAGCGCTTTTAAAGATGCCACTTCTAGTAATGTTTTGCCAGTGTCAATAGTTTATCCACAACCTCCCACTGATAACCAGTCAATGGTGTGCGTTGGAAAAGACTGTTCATTATCTGTGGATGGGATTCTTTCTTGACGTTCATTTTCAACAACTGCTATGTCTTTAAACATTATTTTGAGAAGCTGATATTTATGTCTTGTACATGGCCAACTAACAGTGGTGTTAAATGTAATAAAACAGAGCCCAGTGTAGAAAATAAATGTCAAACCAGTTTTACAATCCTGGCAGGTCTCTGGGTTCTGTGGATGCTTTACAGTACTGGTGAGTCACACCTTCAAATCGAAAGGGCCACAGCAAACGAGTCCTTTTGAAACCCATAATGCAAGGTGCTCTCGGCACAATGTGAAACCTTGAGAAACGCGATTAAATTTCTGCCCAGAATAAAAATGAAGTTAAGAAACATCCCTGACATTCTGCTGCTCTTACTGCTGGTAACACAAATCTTTCAGGGCCAAATTATCTTATCAAAAGGAATCTCATAACAAATGAACCTCGCCCACACCCTTGTGACCATATCAATTCAGCAAGGAGTCTATTCATCACTTAAATGGTGACAAAAATGACATAGACACCAGATACTTTGACAACTGTCTGCCTGCTCTTTGACAGTGTCCAAGCTAACGCTGCTGGTTTCTAAATTAAATGTAAATTTATCATCACCTCGTCAGCTCGGGGGACAGAATGAAACTTAAGGAAATGAATGGCCTGTGTTAGGCTTGCTTAAGTAAAGCTACTTGGCTGCTTTGTGTTAATGTAACTTGGTTGGCATCGCACAGGGTTGGAGCCACCTCAAATAAGAACAGGGCTTCACTGCAGGTAGAACTACCGAAGAGACTCCAGCAGATGCAGGAGAGCAGCCACCTTTCGGGGGCTGGAAATTGAAACCGTACTCAGCACAGCTGGGTATCCCTGAGGTTAGGCGGGACTGTCCCTTGTGAGAGACATTAGCAATGACAGTTTGAAGAATGGGAGACTCTTACTGGTGCCGATACCCAGTTGAGGGTTGGTTGAAGTCTGACTGCAGAAAAGTGTGCCTTCTCCTCAGTACCACTTCACTGGGTCAGTCTGTGAATGTGCTAAACACTGGCTTGGGGCAAGAGAACTAAATACTCCATCCTTCAGCACTGTCAGGCACACACTGTTGAGCACTGAATAATGAAAATAGAAAGTTTTTTATTCACTGCAATGTACTGAATGCACCCAAATAAATGAATAAATGAATGAAACTATGGTGTTTCCTGCAGTTCGCTATAGTGCTAGTGAATTTAGTGTTCGAATGACAAGACAGTGGCTTCTGCTTACAGCTGTTTTAGAGTGATGTCCATGCAGATTATATGGGTTATTCAGAGAGCTTGTTTATGGGGGGCTTGCTGACTATAGCTCCCCATGTAAAGCCATGTCGATCTGCTATAGTGATGAAATAAACAAATCATCACATGTATGTATCCATCTATGTATCTATGTACATTATGCATGCATTTATATGCAAACAGTATCCCATGTGCACCATTGCTGTTAAGGCCAAAGTTGCATGCAGCCCTGCTTGTATAGGCACTGTCCTGCATGATAGTATTAGCTCACTCCCTTACCCCATCTGCAGCTGCAGGGAAATCTATTATTTTGCCAATCCCAGGGGAGGAACAGGTCTCCAGCATCATTATTTCTCTTCAGAATGTAACTGACTGCACCGCGTACCCTAATTTGCTTGCCGTAATTATAGGTCGCGCTCCCCCTTTGCAATTTATAGAACCTTTTGTTCTTATCAATAATGAATGGGCTCGGGCGAATCACGCCGCTGTAATATTTTGATATTATGAAAATGCTAATGCGCCAGGGACCCCGAGTCTTTATCGGCCAGGTCCGATGCTCTATTAAGCAGTCAGAGGAAGAAGTCCAGCGCAAATTGGTTATGTTAATGCTCCTGTTGTACTTGGACAGGATGAGGAGTCTGCAATTAATTTTTTCCAGGCAGTGGACGGACAGGCACATTTATTTCCCTCCCTCAAACCCTGTGCCCCCCCCCCCCCCCCCCCCCCCCCCCCCCCCCCCCCCCCCCCCCCGTTATCAGGGAGTGGCGATTGTGAGTCGAGGTGAGGCGAGTCGAGCGGGAGAGAGAGAGAGAGATGGAGAGAGGGAGCATGTGAGCGATGCGTGACCTAATTGAACAGTGATGAAATCCGAGACGAAGCAGAGGCAGGAAAAGCGTGGAGGCATCTTCATTCATTCCACTGACAGTGTTTTCGCAACTTAAACCTGTTTTATTAATTATGTTTGACATTTCCTTAATTAGTTTCATTTACATCAAATCAGCTCCTACCATACGATCGCACCATATATCATTTCACCAGGGCCTAAGTGCCTGCTGAACAGAGGGTGGAAAAAACGAAAGCGCAGGGTTTTTATAATTACACAGAAAGGTAAGTGCAGCCAGAGTAACCCTTATGTTCAATCAACAGGTTTTCACTACATTCTGTATGTAGAGAATAGCACATGAAGTCAGCTTTCTGTACCAACTGTTAGAATATTGTTCTGTTAAATGTGTGACCTGATACATTGTAAATTAACCCTAGGCTGGATGAGGTCTCTATAACTGGGATACTGCACCCTGGTCATTTACTTGTGTCAACACCAACGCATGTGAGAAGGCTTTATCTAATCCTATCCTTTCCTAGCCTCAAACAAGTATTGCCTGGCGCTTGTGTATGCTGTCCTATTAAGTAGGAAGTAGTTCACGAAAAGCATGGGTCAGTTAGTATCCGAAAGCCTCGCTGAACTTAGTATCCGAAAGCCTCGCTGAACTTAGCTAAAAGCTTCTATGGAACTTTTTTTAAAAATTTAAACTCAGCGCTGGAGAAAAAAAAAGAAGGGAACACTATTGTGTGTTAAGATACATCAACATTAACATGCTCCCTGCGCTCCCCCTACGCACAGAGCAGTAGAGCACTCACAGCACACATCCACCTGACAGCTTCATCCATACTCCTATTGGGGAGCTGAGTGGACAAGATAGCAGGAGCAACATGTAACAGCCTGGATTCGAAAAGTGCGATCCTCAAATCTGTCTGTGACTCAGATACCATTGCTCTGCACTGATCGAATACACACTACTTATTTTTCATTTGCTCCTATCTTTCTCCTGATGGACAGGAATATTTCTATTTTATCTAGACTAAAATCCCAGGGATGAATCCATTGAGTTGAATCATCTCATTCACAGGGACACCCAGGGGATACATGCAGGTTCCAGACATTCCCACTCAAGCACACAGCATTATGCAATATAATACGATCAAATAAGTGCATGCCATTTTATTTTTAACAGCACAGTAATTAAGCCTTAAAGATAAAAAAAAAAACTATTACATGATAGGTTGTTCCAGTTAAATGGTCCAGAATAAGCAAAAGACAATTGATCACAGAGCTTTTCCACCTTGGGAATCTTAAACTCTAATGTCTCCATGGATTTCAGTCTCTATAAAATGTCAAGCAGAATAAGCCACTGAAGTTCACTGCTCGCTGTGCAAGCACTGTATAAAGAAACTAGTATCACTGACCTGGCCTTTGCAATTCACAGAAGTGCACATACTACATACATAAAAGTTTACCATAGTAAAAGCATAGCATAGTGAAAGCATGATAATGTCCAGAGAGGTATAGTAAGTATATTTAAAAAACATTGCAAGCCTTGGTAAACTATAGTAAATGTTTTGTATAACCATGGGAAAAGCATGGGGAAATTGCAAAATTATCATGCAAATTTAACCTTTTATAACGAACTTCTAAGGGGCTTAAACTGCTTCTGTATAAAAGAGCACATTCCTAATAGGAGGGTTGCACGCACCAAGAGGTGTTGTCTTTGTCCCTGTGATGATGATTACTTGTAGAGGTCAGTATATCTACACGGTGAGAAATCTACCTGTGCATTTCATAAGAGCAAAGGCCTGTAATGAAATGCATTGGTAAAAAGGCCAAGTCGCTGAACCCAATGTCTTCTGAAAGTCTTTGTGACTGGGAATGAAAAAAAAAATTAAAAAGGAGACTTGCGCAAATTCCAGCCCAAAAAGTCATGCATTAGAACCATTTTCGAATATTTGCCAATAATTCCAAGATTACATGAGCATCTACCCCCACATCGCTGCCCCCTTCCCAAAATGTGAGCCATAAAATGAAGATCTAACAGTCTGTCATCTTGAAAGCAGAGAGACCTTTGCCATTAAAGCATATGGCTAAGGATGAGTCGAAAATGACAGGCAGGAAGATTTTAATGTCAGAGTTTATTAACTGTCAGGGACTGCTCTTTCAACCCCCCCCCCCCGGCCACACACACACACACACACACACACACACACAAGATAACAAGAGAGGGCCTGTTTCTGAAATGAACGCGGTTGGCAATTGTTTTATTTGTCCTTTTGTTTCTGAGCTCTGTTGATCTAATTCTGCTCAGCAATTAAATCTGCTGCAGCCACTGAGTTGTTAATTGTATAGATGAGCACTGCTGGGATTGCTGATGTAATGCAACAATGGCAGCCTCTCAAAGTCACCATCCATACCGGATATTCCAGCACTGAGATACACCTAAGCAGGGCTTCACAAGCTAATATTTCATTTATAGTGGATACTTCTTCAAGTAAAATTACAATTGCAATGCAGTTAATTCATGAAGGGCCACACCTCACCAATTAATGATACATTTATAAATATTCCCCATTATATAAAGTGCTCTTTCACTAGGCCTGGTGGTAAAGGTACACTTTTCATTTCTAATGCTGTTTGTTCACTTTGAAATATCTCTTTGCTGTAACATACTCTGGAGCAGCCCAGACAGGGTCATTCAGCTGTCCTGCAGTTTCAGGAACCCAGGAAGGCAATGCTGTCCAGCAAAGGCATGGGAGGATTGCTCTTCAGTACTTTTCAGAGTTGACTTTGAAACCTTGTCTAATCAATTTATTCCAAATGGAGGATATCGTCCCTGTCTTGGCTCATAGTACAGTTTTGAAAGCAGGTCAGCAGAACTGTGCTGTTCCCTGCTGAGTCACACTGAATTGTGATGGAATGCAGTTTGTAGTATGGGTACATTTTACATTTTCATGCAACTGTTTTTAGTTCAAATGGTGAATAAAATTCATTGGCTATTGGTTAATTTTGTTCTAATGATTAACAGATAGTTTTGACAACTGCAGTTTTTAGCGTGTGCAATTCAAACAGAAGATGCACACCCCTATAATTACAGGAAATAACCTGGTGAAATGATATTCTTTTTTTTAAATAAAATATTACATTAATTTATATTTAATTAAGTTAGAAAGTAGGTGGCCTGTATGAAAAAGGCCAGCAGCATGATCATACGTGTCTTCAATGCAGACCCTGTTCCTACACTATAAAGAATGCATAAGCAACTCGGTCATTTTCAAAACATTCTTTCAAGATTACACATGATCTCATTCAGAGAGTCTCAGCTGGGTTCCCTGGAGCTCAAAAGCAGAAATGAGTTTGGAAAATAGAATTTAAGCAATGCACTGCAGAAGGGCCTGGTAAAGATCTACTATTTCTGTTGTTTATTCCCCTGGTAAGTTCCTTCTAGAAAGCCTTGGGTGGGGTTCCTACCTGTAGAAGCCCAGTCTGAATTCTGGAAACTGTACACTAATAGAAATGCAGATCTTGACATTGCAAGATGGTGTTCAACTCTGTTGCATGTTCATTGTTTTTCCATTGCTAACCATATGGCATGCATCTGTTGCTAAAAGGTATCTTCCTCCACTTACTTCAGGGCTGTAAATACCATCTCTACACAGTAGATTTTCATGAGCTGGTTTTTTTTGTTTGTTTTTTTCCAACAGGATCTGTGTCAACACTTTAATTGAGACCTCAGCTGTCAGTCAAATTGGGCCCAGCTTTGAACCTTTTGAACATAAAAACCGAAAGTGCAGCTATTTTTAGCGGATCTTGACATCAAAGGTGTCTTATAGGCAGGAGGCAAGCCTCGGTGTGGGAGACAGCGTAACTTTTACCTTAATTCTCATCTTGTTAAAGCCTTCGAAGGAAGCCCTCTGCGGAGCAAGCAGCTCCAAGCCCGCTTCTCTCTCGCCTCTGCTCTGCTTCCTCTTATCTGTGTTGGTAGTGTTCTCCCCTGATGATTTCCAGCAACTGTGGCTGAATGAATAATAAAGCAGCCACCGACGATGCAGCGATAAGGTGACACGTGTTACTGGGTAGCGCAAGAGGGACGATCCCTGTTGACCAAGAAAGCGTTTTATTTTAACAACCAGCGACCAACTAAAACTCAGGCATGCTCATTAGAATTGATCTTGGGGTTGCCGAGCACAGCTAAGCAGATTATGAGGTCATGCATACTTACCTTTGATTAAAGGTGTATGCAGTGGGTGACCCAGAAGTGTAGCTGTGACCCAGTGATTTCCAATACAGATAATCACCAGTTAAAGACAACAGTCTATTAGACTCAGTGCGTCAGGTTTGAGTGATGTTGTTATTCAGGAATCTGATGAGGTCTTCCTAGAGCATTCCCATTCGCAGCATAAAAAAAAAGGTGTAAACGGCTGAAAGCATTGCATTACAAAATTCCTAAGTTTCGATTCACAGGATAATGAAAAAGTAAGTTAGACGTAATTTCCTGTCTGTCAAGCATGGTGAAGACAAGTACTGTAAAAAATATCTCCAAAATACATTTCAGTAAGAAAACCATTGTAGTGAGGTCAGGACTCTGCTACCAAGTGCATAAACATGTGATCTATATGATTTCTCAGTCAGCCTCGATATGGGAGACGCTGTATAGTCACTATACTATAGTCCATCTTTTTCCTGAGGGTTGACCCATATACTAAGACACCTTGCCAAGTCTTTTTGTCATTGTCCATATGCTTGTGTCTACTGCCTGTAGTTGTGATGCTGTACTTATCTCCACAGCCATTCTGCGTTCAAAAGCTACTTGAATAAATATTGCATTTTGAACAAGTGCGGCCTCAATCAGAACCACAGTAATTCTTTCATTTTTAAACACATAATGGAAATGTACGAGGACGGCTCATAAAAATGTATATCTCAATTCTCCCCTCTAATTTATAGCCAACCCCTCCAGGCTCATGTTATTCACACATTAATAAAAGACCTATACATCAAAAAAAAAAAAAAGTCTTCAAGTTTCACATTCACTAGTGATCATATTTATGCATATTATATATGAGACCAGCGTTGACGGCTGCCCATCTTACAATAATTATACATTAAATAGCAAACGCATTGAGAATTGATAGATCGTCTTAATCATGCTGTGAATTTTGAGGGTTCTATATTAAATATAGTTACATTTTTAATTACATTTTTGACAGTGTTACTTTAAGCCTTATGCTTAGATAATAAAGTTTATGCAAATGCTCTAATTCTATAAATTTTAGATTTGTCTCAATCTATCTTTTTTGTGTTTTTGAGGTGCCTGAGATTGTTTTTAGTGGGATGTGATTAAAACACAAATTCAATTATTTATTTCAGTTAAAAGGGGCATTTTTTTTTTCCTTTTGTAGATTAATTTTAGGAACAGCTGGAAATTGTAATATTTCTATTCAGCATATTAATATTCTTTCATGCTTTCTAGGAATCCATTTACTTGGGGACAGTTTTATAAAATTGATTTAAAAAAAAAAAGGAATTCTGGTTCAATGCAGTGCTCAGAGCCTACACACTTTCTTACAAAAATGATACCAGGCTTCCCTATAAAACATCCTTTTATTTCTGCATTACAAGTAGTTTGCTACTGTGCATGGGTACCTTCAAGGTATAACCACAGGAATAAGCCACAGTTAAACAAAAGTACAGAAACCAGGTACAATCGCAATATTTTCCAGGTGAGATCTATTATATGAAAACTGAACTTGTGAACCTGACTTGACCTTAACTAATCATAATTATTATTATTATTATTATTATTATTATTATTATTATTATTATTATAGTAGTAGTAGTAGTAGTAGTAGTAGTAGTAGCATCAAAATATATTTTTTTGTAAGTGAAAAACAATGTAGTGTGTAAAGATGCAATTAACTCCACAGGAAGGGTAGGAACGTGTCTTTGCCCCACTCTCCGTGTCTCTGTCTCTGTCTATTTAAAACAAAGCAGATTGCAACACAGAGCAGCAGGGGTCTGAATAAACACTCTGAAGGCATTGTTTGTTTTCGTCGGTATGGATCCCTGTTGTCTGGTATAGGAACAGTAAGTCATAAGACATCAGCTCGACTCTATTAATTACCACCTGATCCTTCCTTCATAGATAATTAGGTGCCCATTAGTTCTAATCAAGTAGTTACTTAATTATTGCAGTAATTAGTCTAATGGTCTAGCAAATTGAAGCTTTATCACTTTTGGATACTTAATGTTCTTGGCAGAGCGCATCACAAGTGTCATGGCTCAGGCTTCAGCAATCATGCAAAAAAAAAAAAGTTATCATCTCGTTTGTGTGGAGCCTACAAATGTAATAGAATGTGTGTCAGTAATTTAATGAAATCAAAATGCATGTATTCAAATACATGTTATAAAAAAGATATCGGCCCAAGATGTTTCTGCTCAAAGGTGATCTATCTCTGCATATAACTCATAATCCGTCTTGTTTTAAAGAACTTCTCTCTTTTTCTGACCGAATCAACACATAATGTTTTTGCATATTTTTTTTCAAAATCTCTTCCTAACGCAATAGTTTCCTGAGGATCTGAAATTAGGAAAACCACACACTATTTTAGAGCAGCTATACAGGTATTTGGTATTAATAATGTAACAGGTTATTTCGTGTTAGGTTAGGGATAATGCTGACCTGTGCAGGTGAGTAGAGGAGATGTGGAACAAACACAAACGTTCTGGCCCTTTTGTATAGTGGTCACATATTCAGTATTTAGTTTTGCACACAAACTGCTTTGTTATCAGTTATTTGATAATGATACAAAAAACTGGGCGGTTGGTAATTCAATGTATTATTTCTAAATGTATCTAACTTCCTAAAAGTAGAAACGTGAAGACATTCTTGCCAACAGGATTTTTCTAGACAGTTTCGGATACAGAGGGTTGACACTTTCTATGAATCACAGCTTTCAAATGGATGTTCCACACTCTGCTGGAGCTGAATTGTTATTATTGCTGTTTACATATAGTGTGACCAAGGAAATCATTATTAGATAATAGTGTATATTTATCTCATTTTTATTTGATTTCAGGGCCAGCAAAGTCAGCCATATACGTTTCAATATATCAATAATCCAATAAAAGTGTGTCAAGAAAGTATTGTGTTCACTGAGGGACAGAGGTACAAAAAGGCGTTATTCTAGCTGAGAGGTATTCTTACAATGCCAAAACATGTCAAGCAAAAACAGTTCCCAGACAAATAACAAAGTAAAGTGAAACATGATCCCCGAACCACATTCCAAAAGAGATCCTCACGCCCAGGGCTGACTAGAGCTGCACCACACCGCTGCCAGCTGCTGTAGCTTGAGAGCAGAGGTGGGAGGGAGGGCTGCTGATGACCTAACAAAATGTTTGCTTTATCTACATTCGTGATAATCTTGGCTAATCTCTTTGTTGTGTCGAGACTTGGGGAACAGGAGCCAAGTTATGTTTAACAGTGTGCCAGCGGCCCTTAAAATGCGGTGGGGGACAGCTATTGGTTTACCTGTGCTCCGTACTGAGGAGGCGCTAGGCTGCTTTTAAACTGGTGCAAATTGCCCTGATCGGCTGTCATCACCTCCCAATTAGTTGCAGTTTATTGAGGCTGGCGCTGATGGGGCATGTCTGCAGGTGAGGTGAGGTGTCTGAGAGGTGCAACAGCCAACCTGGCAGGGCTGTCCAGGGCTGCCTGTTGCCTGCCTCCCTCCCCCGCTTGTCAAATAACAGAAGATAAAAGAAAAATGAAAAGTGAAAGAGTGAAAATAGACTGGAGACACAACAAGAATTTCTCAGCTATTTCATTGTGAAAAAAAATAGTCTAATGTTAATTAATAAAAGGAATAAGCTATCAATTTTTCTTCTTCTTCTTCTTCTTCTTCTTCTTCTTCTTCTTCTTCTTCTTCTTCTTCTTCTTCTTCTTCTTCTTCTTCTTCTTCTTCTTCTTCTTCTTAATAATAATAATAATAATAATAATAATAATAATAATAATAATGTCTATCTTTCATGCATTATACTGAATTATTTTGGAATTAATGGTTGCTGAACTTTGACAAACATCACTGCCCCCATACAAAAAAATGTAGTCTGTTGAGTCACTTAAAGAACATTATTATTTTATTGCATCTTTTTTGGACTGTCAGTGATGGCCCGTCATCTCTCCAGCATGAGGCTACAGATATCCTTAAATAGACACAATGGTATTTCAATCAGCTGTTATTTTGTTTTGTTCTTACACTCCTTTTTGTTTGTTTGTTTGATTGTGACCATCAAACATACAGTAGCTTTTTTCCTGGTGGTCCAGGATATTACAACGTAGCCCCAAGAATAGTCTACCAGATCTCTTCGGTAAAACAAATTCCACAGTGCGCTCCGACACATAACAGCAATGTGTGAAAACTGACATAGAGTTTTCAAATTGGGGCCAGAGGAACTCAAGCATAAAATAACTTCAATCTCGCCCATTCTCAGAGGAATAGAGCTGGGGTGCAACCAGAAACAACACGACAACAGGGAAGCAGGAAGGGTGAAGGTAGGAGTTATTAGAGGATAAAACACACCTCCCTCTCCCAGGAACCCAGAGAATGATCAATGGATTAAGTCAGGGGGATATTCAAGCAGAAAATTGCTGCCTCTCTGCTTTCTTTGATGTGTTTCCAAAAAAACATACCGAACCTTCAGTCCACCATGGGTGAAAAACACACACACACACACACACACACACACATACACAAGAAGCAATCTCCAAGTGAAAAAGCAGAATGTTAAAGGAGGCAGGACTGTGGAGATTGAAACTTTAGGAGTATGAGATTGAAGTCATGGCTCTGAACACAACTGGACTCTGAACTGAATACATGTAGAAAGCAGAGATCCTTGACTCAGGAGACTTATTTCAATGGTAGGGTCAGTGTGCGTGCGAGGCAGGGGTGAGGATATAGCAATTCTAACATTGTGGATTGCATTATAGTGGCTTTGCTGTTATAAAAGTTTACCACAGTATTTGTGCACAGTAATTTTGCAGTTGTCCCATGCGATTCACTATTGTTTATCTTGGTTAGATTTTTTTTTTTTTGAATGTGCTTTACCATATATCGTGCTTACATATACTGTGCAAAAAGGTTTATACATTAAGTATGTTATAACTATGTTATAACTATGCATAATATTGTGATTATGTGTAAGTACACATGTATTTACTAAGTAACTACTATGTAAATACACAGTAATTAAAGACACTTAATGTAATGTGTTACTTAGTGTTGAATACTGGCATGTAATACATGTGCATGTCTGTTTAATAAATTATTATTATTATTATTATTATTATTATTATTATTATTATTATTATTATTATTATTATTATTATTATAAAGAGTTGCAAATATAATGCAAATCATATCATATACCTGTCAAGAAGAATAATTTGAAATCTTAGTTGTATTATATATGGGGTTTCCATGTTGCGGTGCTTTGATGTTTTTAAACACAGTGCTGGTCAATTTCATCTCCTTCCCTCCACCGGTGTGTTTGACTAGCACAGCTATTTCATATTAAATAAACGGAAGCATTTATGAGAAAATGAAAAGATTGCTTAGTATTAAAAATTGATGGCAGCGACAGGTATCCAGATTTTCATTTCAGAGTGTGCAATACTGTAACCTCAAAGAGTCTGTGTCACAGGGCCTGGGCACCTTCACTGCTATTATTCCCTTTACTGTCAGCTAATTTAACCAGCTGCTCCCCTGTAGTCTCACTGCACTGGAGCAAGTATATCTCCTGAATTAGAGAGATAACACAATAAAACAGCAAACTTTACAACACTTTATTAATAAGTAATATAGATAGATAGATAGATAGATAGATAGATAGATAGATAGATAGATAGATAGATAGATAGATAGATAGATAGAAAACTCCTTAAACATCTTAAAATGATAGATGGAAATGTTTAAATCTGATCTAACCTTTGTTCTGGAATTTTTTAGGGTGTTTTTTTGACAACTTCCTGTCTCTGCAACTTCCTGCTTGCCAAGTGATATTTGGAAGGGTGCAGATACTGTATTCAAACAACTAAATGTGATAGAAGTGTTAACATTCTGCGGCACACATGACAGTAGAAAAGGTGTTAGATAGAGCCCCTGTTTCAGCAGGAATAGTCTGGTTCCAGCTTCTGATAGCCATAACTAGTGTGGGTGAAAACTTCTGCCAAACACAAGTGGAGCTCAGTGCTGGAGGTAGTGCTTCTTTACCGGCCAGTCGGCCATCCCTTCACAGCCCCTGCCAGTGTCCCTACATGCTGACAGCAGGCTCATGAGATGTCCGCATGTGTTATGGATACGGCTGGGTAATTGGGAAGTTTGCACCGGGGCTCCCCGCTGCTTTGCCTGACGGCCCTATCAGTCTCCCTCCCAGCCCTAATAGATCAGCAACGCCTACAATCCAATTAAAAGAGCCCGTCAACGATTTGTCAAAGGACAGAGGGGACGGCAAGGAGAGTTTAGGGTTTGTTTTAAAGTCATTGGCATGCAAATCACTGCAAATGAGAAGCGTTGCGAGGGAAAAGGCAGAGGGTGGTGTCAAGCTGCTGGGTCATGGACAAGTGCTGCTAGTTTGTCTCAATCTACCTTGCATTCCCATGCAGTGGTGAACAAACAGAGAGAGGAGGCGATTCTGCAATGTAGCAGAGGCTTTCAACCCCTGGGTCAAAATCTTCATGGTGGGAAACCTTGGAACAGGGCCAGTTAGGCACAAACAAACAGATAGAAATATCTGTACTGACAGGTACTTCTCAAACACACTGAATTACACACTTACAAGTCTTAGCAGTGGGGTGAACATTATATTTCCTATAAGCTTTAATTACAACACTGGGCCACCAGATGGCACTGTGTTATATGCAATAATATTGTTCATTAATTAAATGTGTTTGCATTGTTCTTTCATGCAAGGCAGATATGAAGTGTGGTTCTTGCATAACCAAGAAAGAGATTTCATTGATAATGTTTGCATCGACTGATCAGCTTTAATTGATCGGCTTGCCTGTGCACCACCACCAGCAAATTGTATTGGAACAGCAACACAGCCCCTCTTCTTGCTGACACCCAGCTTAGTTAGAACTTGGGATTCACAGAACATCTCTCTCATTAATGAACGCAGTTAAGCAGAAAGCCCTCTCACTGAATCATCTGGCTCCCATGCAAATTAAAAGACCTAATAGCCACGTACCCAGTACACCAATGCATCAATCCTGCATTCTCCAGGGACAGAGGCTCACACTGACTTGCAATGGGACCCAACGTTGTGTAGATGTTTGAGATGCTGCTCTTCGTTCAAACTTATTTTTGCAGGGTTTTGTTTGCTTCTGTAAGAACACAGCAGACACTACCCAAAACATAGTCTCTCTTGACTGTGCAGCCCTGATCTTTGATACTGAGAAGTCTTCCTTAAAAACACAATAAAACACCACATCAATCCAATATCATTAAACATTTTAATCGACTAGCAAATAATATGGCATACAAATAAAATAACCACAGAAGCAATATATATAAGTTAGTCAGACACTTACTGTATGTCACTGTACCCTGTATTTGTATATGTACTGTACAGGCATTGACATTCATTTCAGCAAAATGAGACCTATTACCTGATGTATCCATGGGCTGCTTCCCTGCAGCTCCACACACCATGCACAGAATAGCTGCTCGGATTTTCACATATCACATGCTTCAAAGGGCACACTGGGGATGAAAAAAAACGAAGTGAGCTTGCAGGGTTCAGTTCTGCAGTGGTGCCGAAGTGCACAGAGGATCTGATGTCACCACCTGCAAGACAATATAATGCATGATAAGAGCCCAATCTGGGATTCATTATCCTGTATAAGTGAATGCATCTTGGGTTATGCAGCATGGCAAGACATTCTCTTTAGCTTCTTCTACATAACATTCTGCACAATGGGACAGACAAAGCACATGGACAGTGACTATCCAATTGGTGAAGTGGACACAAATGATATACACATTTTCCATCCAACTGTAGAAGGACTTGTAGTCCGAAACATCCTGATATAATCGATTTTTTATCAATTATTCACATTTTTGTGTACCTACATTACCTTTTTCTCTTTGATTTTTGCAGTTGTTGGTACACAGCAGCTTTCCTTTAATTCCATATTAATCCTGCTGGTATTTTTTTTCCAGAAGTTATTTATTGACTTTATTTTTATATCACAAGACAATAAAAATATAGTGGAATGAAGTTATTAAAAGAACAAGTTTAATGTTTTAGATTTGATCTTCCCTAATAAAGTTCAACACAGAGAATAAAATAACAATGCAAATTACTTGGCATGTGACACAAACCCTTATTCAAGGTTGTGTGTTTGTTTGTTTTAAAAAGCTTGTTTAAAGCAGAGATAATGTGGGCTCAGAAATCTGATAGGAACAGAGGGTTAGGGTTTCAATTTATTTACTAAAAAAGAAAGAAAGAGAGCAACTTTATCATCTGTTTTGGTGTGCTTCCTATCATGTCAAGGATTTCTTTTTTATGGTTTAATTCAACAATAACATTTGCGATCAGGGTCTTGGGCATCTCAAGGGCATTCCTGGTGAAATTACTGGGACTCGGCTCCATTTATCATAGCCTGACATGTGTCATGTTCCAGACTCCAGTGCTGAGAGGTTACAGCTGAAGACTCCTTGCTCTTTGTGGAGCAGCCTTCACAGACAACATCTCTTATTTATTAGAAAGAAAGAAAGAAAGAAAGAAAGAAAGAAAGAAAGAAAGAAAGAAAGAGGTTGAAAAGGCAATTAAAAAGCATGCTGTACCAAACTAAACAAAAATATTATAATGCTCAAGGAACTGCCTCTTATTCTAAGTAATTACATGTGTGTAACTCATACAATATCTCATTCTGACTGTGTTCTGAATTCGTATTAGGTAAACTTCTCGTCAGGAGATATTTTATGCAGAGACCCTTTTAAAACCCAGTTATTTCTCATTTTAAAAAATGGGCTGGCAGTGCGACAATCTGTTGTGTGGGACTAATTGAAAATGCGTTTTCCCTGTAAAAACTAAACAAACATCATTAATGTTTTGGACACCTCAAGACATTATGAAGCATGTCCTTAAAGCACCAGTGTAGTCCTGCCTGTCCATACACACTTTATAAATAGGACCCCTCTTATCATGTAGATAACTTGCAAAATATACATAAATACATAACTAAATCAATGTATAAACTGGTCAACATTGTGTTTATAAACATTTAGTTTTGAAATTGCTCATAATGAGATGCAGGCATTATAATCAGTGTTAATCAAGCACAGCTACTACAAAACCCTTAAACTGAAGCCACTTCACAACAAGTTTGCCCATTTCAGTCATTAGCAGAGAGGATAAACTGGGTCAATGACACCCCAGCGCTGCCTCCCTTTTCAACAGCTCTTCATGGGAAGTTGTTTGCTTCGATGGCTCTGTTCCAACACTCAGAACCTCCATTGTCTTTTTCTGCGGTTATAAATGATAATAATTAAAGGCAAATACACAATAATTAGTCACACTAGGTGTATCCATCTGGCGTACCTGCATCCCATCACTGCGTCTTTGAGGGAACAGCGAGGGGCAGATTGCACTGCGCACAATGCTAGCTTGAAAGGTATAGCGGAACTGAATCAGATGAAGGGTCATTAGCAATGCTCAATATTTAGAGAGTGCTTGCTCAGCTCTTTTGCTGCACCTTTAAAATTCTCCCTCAAAGTGTAGAGTTTTATGCTATAATCCATGAAGCGATTCTCATCTGAGACTATTGGGCTGTACAACCCTGCTCCTCAATGGGACAGAGGTCTTCTTCTTCTTCTTCTTCTTCTTCTTCTTCTTCTTCTTCTTCTTCTTCTTCTTCTTCTTCTTCTTCTTCTTCTTCTTCTTCTTCTTCTTAATATCCTATAAGCGCTGTTGATAGAGAGGTGTTTAGTGGATTGCCATGGAGATCTGGGTTTGCCTCCTCTCTTTCACTTTCAACAGCTCATTAAAAGACGCAGCACCCTGATTGGCAGGTTAATATATTTGGAATCACTCAGACAGCTCCTATTGTGTTTGGAAGAATAGAGGAGAGCTGTTCTGTTCCTCCACAAGTGTGATCAAATCAGGCCTTATTACACTGAACAACAGAACTACAGACCCGGGGACAGCTGCATATCAGATCAAGTCTTATTACACTGAACAACAGAACTACAGACCCGGGGACCGCTGCATATCAGATCAGGTCTTATTACACTGAACAACAGAACTACAGACCCAGGGACCGCTGCATATCAGATCAGGTCTTATTACACTGAACGACAGAACCACAGATCCGGGGACCGCCTCATATCTAGAAAGCAGGCCCAAAACACAGAAAATGGGGCCAGTCACTATTATTTCCAGATGGAAAGGGTGGTGCTTTGAACTTCGTGAGGTCTTGGTGGCTCAGTACTACACTCCCCTCTCCCCAGCATCTCGACAAGTTCAAAACCACAGTATCATGTTTTCTGAAGTTTCAGAAGCTATATATGTATAACTCCAAGAAATTACTCTTGATAATAACCAAGAGAAGGAGAGTAAAAAATGATCTGGTCTTGAACAATGTTTTGATGTGTGCAAGGTAGAAAGAAACATGGTTTAACATCCCACTCACCCTCTGTTCGAGGTGCTGCATGAACAAGCTGGGTCACTGATCTGATCCAAGAAAATATAAAAATAAAAAAAAACATCCCAAACACCAACATTCTATACACATCCCAAACACCAACGTTATATATACATCCCAAACACCAACATTTTATATACATCCCAATTACACAACATTCTATATACATCCCAAACGCCAACATTCTATACACATCCCAAATGCCAACATTCTATACACATCCCAAACGCCAACACTCTATACACATCCCAAACGCCAAAACTCTATACACATCCCAAACGCCAACACTCTATACACATCCCAAACGCCAACACTCTATACACATCCCAAACGCCAACACTCTATACACATCCCAAACGCCAACACTCTATACACATCCCAAACGCCAACACTCTATACACATCCCAAACGCCAACACTCTATACACATCCCAAACGCCAACACTCTATACACATCCCAAACGCCAACACTCTATACACATCCCAAACGCCAACACTCTATACACATCCCAAACGCCAACACTCTATACACATCCCAAACGCCAACACTCTATACACATCCCAAACGCCAACACTCTATACACATCCCAAACGCCAACACTCTATACACATCCCAAACGCCAACACTCTATACACATCCCAAACGCCAACACTCTATACACATCCCAAACGCCAACACTCTATACACATCCCAAACGCCAACACTCTATACACATCCCAAACGCCAACACTCTATACACATCCCAAACGCCAACACTCTATACACATCCCAAACGCCAACACTCTATACACATCCCAAACGCCAACACTCTATACACATCCCAAACGCCAACACTCTATACACATCCCAAACGCCAACACTCTAAACACATCCCAAACGCCAACACTCTATACACATCCCAAACGCCAACACTCTATACACATCCCAAACGCCAACACTCTATACACATCCCAAACGCCAACACTCTAAACACATCCCAAACGCCAACACTCTATACACATCCCAAACGCCAACACTCTAAACACATCCCAAACGCCAACACTCTATACACATCCCAAACGCCAACACTCTATACACATCCCAAACGCCAACACTCTATACACATCCCAAACGCCAACACTCTAAACACATCCCAAACGCCAACACTCTATACACATCCCAAACGCCAACACTCTATACACATCCCAAACGCCAACACTCTACAGATACAAGACCCAAGTGTAGATGCTGCTTACTGAATAAACATGCTGCACTGCGTTCTGTAATACAAACGCCTTTGAAACCAGACTGAAAGATTTGCTGGCCAGGCTAAGCAGAATGTAAGCTTCTTACTGAGAGTCATGTTTTTTTGTTTTTTTACTTTAATCTTAAATACAAGATGTGGCTGCAAAGAGGAGAGAAGGCAGCTCTAGGAAAACGAGTCCCATCATTGATAATAATGGACAGATAACAGTAAGTTTATGGAGCCTTGGAACTGTGTGGTTTAATTGAGTTTATTTTAGTCATGGCTTTGTTGGAAAAGCTGAAGTTCAACAACCAGGTATCATATTCTTTGTGCCACCAGTATGCACTATTAAACCCTGAACCACAATGCTTTACGAGAGATCACATGTAATATAACTCCCTGTGTGCCATAGGCTTTATATTTGCACACACAAGTCAATGCTTTTGTAGCAACATGACAGAATCCTATTCAACCACAGCAACTTAGCGTGCACATTTGTAGTAAAATGCAGATGATTGTAACTAAGTGATATGCTGCAGTGGTGGCAATGAGGTAGACTGGAACATGATTCACGAGGGCAGATCAGCATGACCCCTGTCTGTCTTTGCTATCTCATTGCTCAACACACACATTTCATTCATTAAGGGGTGCATGCAGTCTTCATGGAGGTGTCTGCTGAAGCCTGCTGTTATATAGACTCCAAACAACCTCTTGCCCCCCCCCCCCTCCAGTTACAGGAATAGCCCCTCCCACAATTCAATCATTTTACAATGTTGTTTTTAGGTTCCCCTTGGTATTTATTATTTTTTTTCAGCTGCTGAAGTTCTTAGCTTCACACGGTTTTCTGTTTTGTTTCTGAGGCTGACTGGTATAGTAAGTTTTAGGGTTAGGGTTACGGTTGGGGTTAGGGTTAGGGTTAGGGTTAGGGTTAGGGTTATATATTTATAGTAAGAGTTCCAGATTTTACCTTTGGATCCCAGACTGATCTTTGAGCACAGTTTCAGCTTCTTTACTGGGGCAGGAGCTCCAGTTCCTCACATGGCTTTTGGGAGGCATTGCTTTGTAAGACCTTCATCCTGGGGCCTGACTACCTTATGAATAAAGCAGCTGGGATGCTGGAGACATCCCAATAGAAGCTCTGGGATGGCTGAATTCCCTGTAACCTTACTAATTTCAAAACATCTTCATTCTGCAATCCAGTGAAGAATGAGGACAAGACACTGTATATCACACAGTATGTTACATCTTATAAGGCTCTTGTGCAGCACAGTGTATACGACACAAACAGCCGCATTGATCTGCAGGACATCACAGACTCCCCTCCCAAACCCCCATGCTTTTCTCAGGCAGACAAGTTGAGCTCTGGTCCAGGGCTGGCTCCCTCTGTGAGGCAGGCGCTGAGAAGTTCTCCTGAAGTACGGCAGGACCGCCTCCTGGTACCCAGTAAGCTGCTGTAGATTACCAATGTTCACCTGAGTACCTCTTTTGTAATTTCTGTTCTATTTTGTGAATAAGCATCTTCTCCAACCTTCAGTCCTGGTTGGCTTTACTACTGCAGCCATAGCAGCTCACACCTCATGCAGCCTTAGAAATGTCAATGTGTTGCTGTCTAATCACATCTATTTCCCTGTGAAATGCAAACTTCTAAAAACAGTCAAGCGCACTTGATAGTTTACAAGCACATTAATAGAGGTATTGCACACATGTTCCACTGTCAAACCCAGCTCAACTAATTCACTGCAGAGCACCAGTGCTTTACTTCTGGTCTAGTCTGATGTTTCTGTGTTTCACTTCACTTGACCATGCTTTACAACGCACTGTAACCACATACCAGCACCTCTGAGGGCTTAATCCAGTTTAAAAATAAAAGGCTATGAGTTTAGTGTTGTATGTACGAACAGTATTTAGAAGGGGTATCTGTAAAGCAGGTTCTGAATACACACACACACAGATAACAGCACTGTCACAAATCTAGCTTTGTGTCATATACAGGAAGGGAATAATAGCAAACAGGGAAGGATGTCCTGGATCCTTTGAATCATTTATATCTTGCTACTTGTCTTTATAACCTGTAAGTTGTATTTCTTGGATCAAACCAGATATTCTGACAGGCTGTATGCAAACAGTACACAACAGTACCTATAGTCCAGCGGCAAGCAATAGAAACTTGGAAATCAAACCCCATTGTCTCTGGGATTAAATCTGCTTCTACCATGTGACTTTACTGCCCTCTACAGGCCAGATCAGGGAATATACTGAAGCAGAAATATACAGTACTGGTATCTGAAATAAAACAACTTGTATTTTAATGTAAAGCTTGGTAGCAGAGCATCAGATATGTAACCTCTGCATTGCTAGCAAAAGGTTGATAGTAGCCAGTCCTGCAACAAAAAAAGAATATTATCTCCCATGCTTTATTACTGATATAGTGAAAATGTTTTAAGCGCTTGCTTTTCATACCCAATCATAGTCTGTGCTCTGGCACTCTGTTTTAGTACCTCTTCTCTGCATCACAGACAACAAGCTGTGTGCTTTAAGTAAGTCCTACTGGAGATTTAACTGGCTGACTTTCTCATCAGTGATTGTGCCGCCTTTCACCAGTCCTGCCTCCCTTGGCCTTGTCATAAGGTGAGGCATACTGTCAGGATAAATGACAAGCTCTGCCTTTAATAGGTGGCAGAGAGAGAGAGCGAGAGAGAGAGAGAGAGAGAGAGAGAGAGAGAGAGAGAGAGAGAGAGAGAAAGAAAGAGACAGCTCGGTGCTACCAGACAGAGCAGCTGCTGTCACTTTTAATGACATTACAGACTGCGTTTGAGATGCTGCTGCTGCTGCTGCTCCTGCTTCTCATATTTCCTACCCAGTGGAGGTGCAGGGCTGCGTTATCAGTGCCCACAACGTCAACTTCAACAATATGGTAAAATTCTCCTAGCTCTTGCACCGCATGCTGAGGCTATGCAATGCGTGGTGGTGCTGGAAGGAGTGAGGGGTATAACCTGAAGCACACACTCCCCTCCCTGCCAAAGCAGCTCTTTAACTTGCCTTGCTCCCTCCCAACATTATTCAGATGACACGTCCCTGAACGAAGATAGATGGTGCTGCTCGAGTGAGCTGAGTCTGTCAAACCCATGACACATACAGCTGCAGCTGACTGGACGTTCTAATGCTAGAGACATTTTTAAACAGCTTTGAGAATGAGAGCTGGCATTCTGCACAACTTGCCTATGACCTGTTTCTTAAAGGCATGATGAGGTTCTAAAATGCATCTTCTTACTTCCCACTGGCGCTGGCAATATGATCACCGCCCCACAGTTTCTTGTGTTGAAGAGAGTGTGCTTCTTTGCTTGTATGTTAGTTTTCAAGGTGGCTGTTTCTGCTGTTTCCTGGTAATCATTGCATGTGTTGTAGCTCAAACCACCTCAAGTGGCAATCAGACCAGGTCACCCATACCAGGATTGTAGCAGTTTATGTATAGAGCTGTAAAACACAATGTAATACAAACAGCAACAAAAAAACAAGTGGAGAACAAGATTATCAGCACTACAAAATGAGGGGGGTGGCGACATTGTGCTTGTCCTGGAGGTGAACTGAGACCGCCATTCCTGGATACAGACCCAAGCATCTGGGGTGAAAGACTTTCTCTGCTCTGTGATTCCTGCTTACCAGGATTTAGAGTCAATATTCCTTGCACTACCTGTCACTGGACAACTAGAGCAGCATCTGGAAAGATACACCCAAAAATAAAACGTGTGGAATTGGTTCTAAGTAATGCATCAATACTAAAAGAAACTTAATAAGCTCAATGGCAAACATTTTCATTTGCCAGAAAGTCTTTGTCAGAGTTTGAGCATATTGAAGATATCGAAAAAGGCTGTCATTGAACTAACTTTCTTCTTTTAAATTATTATTTCTAAAATTAGCCCTATTGTTGGTTTAATAGCAATGGCTGAGTTCTCTAAGTCACTGGAATGAATTAATGCTATTTTAATTCTTAATCTAAGTAATCGTAAATGTAAGAAATCAAACACAGCAAGAATAATTAAGAAATGCTTTTTTATACAGTTCTTAGTGATATTAATTCAATTCAAGTAGTAAAGTAAAAGCAATTTCCAGTGCTGTAATTTAATGTAACAGGAATAATTATCAGTTAATTTTCTTGTCAATAATTATTGTTATTATTATTATTATTTTTGAGTGGTTCCGAATGCACGGTAATATTTATTTTTTCATGCTTTTACTATGTATTTTCCATAGTTTTCCATCTTTATTAATATGCTTTACCATACCTTGCTATTCTTTATGATGCTTTACCATTCTTTCACTATGCTTTATTATACTATGCTATGCTTTTGCTATGGTAAACTTTTATAAGGGCTAGCCTTGAGAATTGAGATGGTCCTTCCACAGCTTATAGAACTGCACCCTGCTGCTCACTGTCCTCCACTGTCTCACTCCACACTTACTGTACATGCTTCATGTATTAGATCTGAACCCTCACAGACACCCTGTGCAAGGTGAGGTGTAAACATGTTTTCTTTTTCAAACCCCAGCAAGTCTGCCACCAGTGCCTTGTCCCGTGTTTACGAGGGTGCAGGATGATCATGTCTCAGTGCTGGTTAGGCTGCACGGCGACAGCAGAGGGAATGTTCTGAAGGTAGTAGGATCTTATGAAGGTCCAGGGTGTTAGTTCCGTATACTAGAGTTGAGAGTAATGCATGCTAGTGCTGATTAGGGAGCAGGGCAGCAGCTGAGGATGGAAAGCCCTCAGGGTGAGGTATAGTGCAGGCAGAAACATTCCAGAATGCCCCCTCCCTCAACCCCTGATCGCCAGCTGAACCTCTAAGCCCCTTCGTGCACTGTGCAGCCCAGCTCCGAAAGGGTTAATTCATGGCTAAGGCAGTCTTAAACTACTGGATCACAGCTGCAGCACTAATGCTCAATAAAAAGTGACCTATTTTACAGGAATGGGGAAAAGAAATCCTGATCTGCTGCCCTTAATGCCAGCAATGAAACTGATCTAATGGTCCTAAATGCTCTGTTTAATCTGAAAGCACACTCATGATATTAATGTCTCATTATGGGAATGCAGTGCCTGCTGATGGGATTAATGCATTCTCTCTTTCTCGTTTGACCTCCACAAAGAAACACTTTACTTAAACCATCTGGTTGCAACAAGCAGCCCTGGAACTTCACTTGACCTTTAAATTGTAATGACAGGAGGAGCCGGTATCCCTTGAAGAAAGAAAAGAATAGAAAAAAGACAGAATAGAAAAGAAAAAAGAAAGAAAGAAGAAATTTCTTTCTTTCTTTCTTTCTTTCTTTCTTTCTTTCTTTCTTCATCAGTGTAGGTGGTAATCTAGCGCTTAGAAATATTAAAATAATCAACACAGGGATTTAACGAGAAGCATACAACCAAATATCAAGGGAGCTGTGAGCTAATGTCACTGCCCCTAGCACTGCTGAAGAGGCTCTATAAATGCACTGTATTCAGCACTTGTAGAATATTGCAGCGTTTGTGTTCTGGGGTTTGGGTTTGGAGTTTTGCTTTAGAAAAGCATACTGTTTTAAACTACAACTTACATCATTCCTGACTGCATTGTTTTCAGTTATTTTGTTTACCTCTTTAATAAACACGGCAACTTAATATAACTTCAGCTACAGAACAACTAACACATGTTTCCATTATTGGGCTCCTCAAGAATTTTCTCACAGTGAGCCCTTATAAAAGCTGACCCCATTTTGTTTGCACTATGTCTTTGTAGTTTTCCCATGGTTATACTAAGCATCTCCCATAGTTTACCCTGGTTTATCATGGTATATACTATACCACACCACTCTAGGCTTTACAGTGCTTGCCAATGCTTTACCATGCTTTCAGTATGCTTTGTGACACTTTGCTTTGCTTTTACTGAGGGAAACTTGTACAGGGAGTGCCAGCCACACGTTCAGCAGTATACACAGACTTAATTACAATGAAAAACAATCACACAAACAGCTTCACTGCTGTAATAGAGCACTACACTGTGGCATGCTGAACTCCACTGCTGCTAAACGGGAGCCGCATGTTCAGCTAAAATGCAGTTCATCAGCAACTTACAGTATCTGTATCATTTTGAAAGCAGTTCACTGCAGATCAACCAGTTTTAAAAAAAGGATATACCTTGTGTTTCTTTCCCATTACCACCAGGGGGCAGATATTTTCCTGATCAGTGAAAGCTTAAGCCAGTGTAAGAAAGCCATATGGATGGGAATCACACTGCACTAGAGCTCAGAGGGTATTTAGTCATCTGATACACAAGGCAGCTAGTTGCTTATCCACTGAAAACACAAACAGTCCTTAACCAAGCAAGACTGAAACCCAGAAACTGCTCGGACACACCACCGGGATCCTCACTTATTTTCACTTCAATTTTTGAGCATCCATAAAGAGGAATTTCGTTAACTCATTACTGAAGCTGTAGCCCACGGTTTCAAGTCAAGCAGTTCACAGCTAAATACAAGTCTGGGGGGAGTAGTGTCTTAGGACTGGCAGCATAACAGATCCCAAAGTGGAATTCTAAGAAGCTAAGTGTCCAAAAAAGAAAAATGCTAAAGAAATCATGGTGCAGCTTCCTAGAAAATATTAAACTATCAAGGACTTAGTGCAGACTTGGTTTTATAGAAAACCATTTGCATGCTGTAGGGTACATGACAGCTCATACCTGATGGAAAACAGCTCAATCAGGATCAATACAGTTCCAGCCTGGCCAAGAATTTAAACGGGAGGTGAAAGGCGTCCAATCAACTGGGCCTAGAATGAGTGTCTGTTTAGTGGGACTTGTTGCTAAAATGAATGAACTATTATTGTATTCATGTAATTTCTCTTTACTTGGAAGCGGATGTGCCATGCGCTCACTGTGACTGGCTGCAGAATGCTGTTGCAGTAACGGGCAGCAGATCAACAGGTTCAGCGCTGTGAAAGGGGATGCTACCCACTTCACAACTGGTGCTGTGCCTTTGATTAGCAGATGCAGAAGGGGTTTCAGCTCAGCCTAACGCAGAGCATTCCTGGTAGAAGTGCCAGCAGCCTCGTCAAGCCGTCAGGGTAATTTGGAATATGAAATGTGCTAAATTATTAAAAGGGCTGAATAAGCATAAACAGAGCGCTAGAATGGGACAGAGATGCATACCTAACAATGTTGACATGACATTTAATACATCAATATAATATAGCAAAAACAGAGAACAAAGCGGCAGGCATGAGGCGCAGAGTGTATGCACGCATGCACACCGGGCGTTCATTAGTGCACTGGGAGGCAAGCCCACTTGTCTTGGTTTTAGAATGAAACCCAGTCTTCCAACCTCCCTCCAAAAATAATAGAACTGAACTTTTCTACAGCTTATTAGTTTAATAAATTAAAGGGGAGGCAGACTTTGCAGAGGCTTTTTTTTTATTATTCTGCTATCTGTTGGCATTGATCCATGTTACATCATAACGTTCCGGTCTCTTGGCTCTGGACATCTGAGGTAGGTGAAACAAAAATAAATGGGCAACTTTGTTATCAGGGAGCAGCTTTCTATGCCACAAAACCACCTGTTGCACTAATTCAACCAAATATAACACAACTGTCAGCATGTTGAGGGGGCTCAGAACTACTGAATGGCAGGGGGGGCTATATGAGTAAGACAGTGTGCACAGGATACTGCTCATTGCAATAACAGGGGCACTGCATGCATCACCAAGCCAACAGACACGACCAAATCCATGCACTGCCAATGAGAATATCAGCACTTAGACTGCTGTTAGGAAGTGACTTTATTATAGATCATCTGAAGACAACACGGTCTGATACAAAAAGAGACATGCAGAAAGAAAAGCTGCTGTTTCACATAATTAGTGTGCAAAAGGTATATTTACATACCTTCTTATTTCCATATTTCCATAGCTTTTTACTTATGTGTTGATTTATGTTACTGGAACTCTCAGATGGGTCATGTTTAAAATTTTCGCGGTCACTCCTAGAGCTCTGAACAGAGTTAAGTGATACTTGCCAAAAAAACAAAACAATACAAACAAAAAAAAAACACAGGCGAAATCTCTCAGTATGATTATATAAGGGGGCAGGGTGCAATGCCCTAGTATTGTGCGACAGACAGCTTGCTGTAAAGAGGTCAGGGAGAGAGGAGCAGGGGTGCGGCTCTGAGTATTGCACTCTATCCCGCTTTATATGGACCATTCCAAATATAGAAGAAGAAGAAGAAGAAGAAGAAGAAGAAGAAGAAGAAGAAGAAGTCTGTTTATAATAATCTGATCAATTAACAATTGGGGTGTGCATGAAGCTGGAGCCCAAGGCTAAATGAGTTTGTGGATCTGAGACTGCCAGCATGGTTTGCATTTTCTTTATTTATTTATTTTTTTCAATAACTGTGTTTTTAACAGTAACAGGCTATAACAGATCATCGGAGATGCAATTGTTTTGATTGAAATCCCCTCTTGTAGTTTCTTATTGGCCGTCCTTTTGGGAAGTTGCCAATGGTGGGGCAATTAATAAGTGAATGGACATTTCATCAATAGTCTTTGGTGTGAAGATTTGAATCTGGCCCCAAATATTGTTTGGGAAGTGACATTAAAAAAATGTATTATAAGAATGTATTATGGTACCGTGTCACAATGCGTATGCACATTTCCAAAATGCATGACAAGATGAATGTATTTAATCCCTCTGTGCCTTTAAGTTCAAAGCAGGGTCCCTTTGCCATCATTATAATGAATTATTTGCAGGGAAAAAAGGGTTGATGCATCTTTTAACATGTGCAGTCATTCCAGAGTGCAAAGCCTACAAATGTCATGTCGTTTTAACATCAAAAGTAATTGGCCTGGCTGCACAATGAGAAACAGGAGTACCACTGCAGTTTGCCTGTGTAACTGACTCAAGTGACATATAGAAATGAGTTAATAGACTTCAATGCATTCCGGAAATAAAGAACTCCCTCACCCTTGCTTTGTGCAGATAACGTGCCTTATCAACGCTGCGCATCGGTCCCTGTTGTCACTTTTTTTTTTGTATCAATTGGATTTCCTGCATTGTTTAAACTGTATTATTTACGCATTTAAAATTAATATTGCATTATTATATTCACTTTTTTAAAATTGCCAGGTCTATGTATTATAAATGTTTATTTATAATAATTTCATGTTTAGTATTTAAATCTATAAAAACAATTTTGAGCAAGAATGTTTGTCCCTTTCTTTTTCAATGTACAGTAGAACCTCAGAGTTACAAACACATTGGGAATGGAGTTTGTACAGATGTCTATAAAGTCTGTAACTCTGAAAATGAGTTTTCAATGGTTTATTAAATGTGTACATCATCTATCTACAGCCTCAATCAATACTCAATCAGAATAATACAAAGGCTACATTTAATTAAATTGGAACTGTAGCAAAAACATCCATGAAACATGGATCAAGGTGGGCTTGCTTTTATTTTATTTTAAACAAAATGCATTCCTGTAGCTTGCTCAGACATTCAGCCTCCTTTGTGCTTCATTTAAAACGAAATGCTCCTTGTAAAATTGCCTGTACTTGCTTTGAAATCTGCCTCACCTTTCTGGATACATTTGTTGGTACAGTAATTTTGCTTTCCCCGTGACGAGCATGCTGCTTATAGGAGCGCCTATGTGGTTGCATTGCAGTCATGGGTGAGTGATTGCGTTCTTCTGGTTGAAAGAGGGGTGTTCGGTAGACCGGTCAGTTTGTAACTTTGGTGTTCGTAACTCTGAGGTTCTACTGTACATCAGTGTACCCAGTATAGATTTCATCTAGTTAGTTATCAAGATAAAACACTAGTCTCAGAAAAGCTTACACTCTATCTTAACAGTTTTAATAACAAGCTAATACAATAATAAATAAACTGGGAAGATGTCTCTCTTAGATTGTGTACAAGATGGTTTGCACACAGCCCCTATATATATGTGTGTGTGTGTGTGTGTGTGTGTGTGTGTGTGTGTGTGTGTGTGTGTGTGTGTGTATATATACATACATACATACATACATACAATACAGATTGTAAATCATGCTTTCTTGGTGTCAAAAAGGATTAGATTCAATAATATGATTGATTAGCCTGTACCAACTTTACAAATGCATTTCCAGATGAAATCTAGGCACAAAAAAAACAATTATAAACAGTGCCACTGGTGGCTGAATGGCATAACAATGTTATTTTAACTCACAAAACAATGTCACCAGGAGGTCAAACTCTGTAATTGCACCATTGATCTCAGAGTGAAAGTGAGATCTAAGCCTTGTGTAAAATATCTGGATCTGGGGTAACCTTCAAAACCACCTGGACAATAATATATGTATTTATTCTGAAAAATGGCATCTGTTTTTGTCTCATATTGGGTGCTAAGAGTTATTTTTCTTCTTGTTATTAAGCAGTTTAATTCTGCTGCCCACTGCACCACACTATGTCCAAACATATGCATTTCTTTGTCTGACTTGCCTTTTTTTCACCAGAGAGGCATCTGAAGAACTGTTGCAGATTCTGTTGTTCTGTATGCTCAATGCCCTAGTATTGTGCGGCAGACAGCTCGCTGTAAAGAGGTCAGGGAGAGAGGAGCCGGGGTGCTGCTCTGAGTCTCGTCCTCTATCCTACTTTAATAACTCTAACAGCACACGCTGAGGACAGCATCTGTCAGCTTTAATGAATGTAAAATCCAACTTTCCTTACAGTCTGTTTAAAACAAAGAACAGTTCTGTCCCGGCATCAAAGGACATGACGTAACCAAAAAAGAAAAGAAAAATGCCTGCCTTATGTAGCACACACTTTTACATGTTAAACACCTTAGCTGTCCTAATTTGTACTGCCTATCTAAATATAAATATATTATGGACCTCAACAACGATTGCAACCATCACCAGAAGTGAAGCAGACATTGGTCTTAATGGGGTAGCTCCCACATTCAATGAATCTTCATTCAGTGGCAGTTACCAATGTTATTTTTCATTTAAACGTACCTCTCCTTGCAGTCTGGGAGGTGCTGTCGAGTTTACCTGAGTTTCTCTAGAAATGTTAGTCATTTCAAACTTGTTAAATACTGTGCCTTCAAAATGTGAAAAAAAAAAAAATTATTGCTAAAGCCTGCTATTATTATTATTATTATTATTATTATTATTATTATTATTATTATTATTATTATTATTATTATTAAAAACTGTCTATGCCCTTTAAAAACTCCTTTATAACGCATTTATATATGCATTATTGGCTCTAAGTAACAGATCCTCAAAATAATGGGAGTGTCTTTCAATTGACTTCAGGGGACATCTATGAAAACAAAGCATAACGTCTACTACTGTAATTGCATGCCGATACCCTGCTGGCAGTATACTGCTGAAACGAGAATAAGAGAAGATACAGCAGGTATCATCCTACAGGCAGCAGCTGTGACATGTCTGTGATGAGTAAAGGGATAGTACCTTTAGAAAAGAAAGAAAGATGACTGACAGCACACTACACTACATCATTTCTCTTGAGATTGACTTTCTTATCTAGCAGATAACAGTCCACATTTCTATGTACTGTGTAATAACCACGCGCCTCCTTGTCAGGAGTGCAGCGAACGAGCGCAGTGTATATTAATTAGAGCTCCAGAGGAAGACATTTAAAGGAAAGAGTTACCCCAAGCCGCAGCTAGTGCGGTCCCTGCAGCCTCGTTTAAATGTGTGAATAAAACATGACTTGCAATACTCTAGCTTTATCTCTACATGAACTACAGCATTTGCCAGAAAGGGGAGCCACATGTGACATTCAGCAGTTCAGGACTGGTGTCCTTGACTAAGTGCCAGACAGGGAGGCTGGCTGTGGTAGCCTCACTACTGTCTCACTGCCCTACAGAGCTATCAACACTCATTTCCAGGCAGAGGGTGCTCGACCCCGCCAAAGCACAAACAAGACGTGTCTGTGTTTGTCTTCTACAGGTCACTAACACAGAACCTCAACGTCACCACTGAATGGGAACAGCATAGCGTTGCTAATGGTTTCTCCCCTTGCTTAGCTTTGCCTGGGATGTTCTGGGTCCCCTTGAATTAATACAATTACACACAGAAGTGAAATGCCCTAACAAGAGGCAGCTAGATGCCTACTGTACCTGGACTCAATCAACCTTTGATTTAGATTGCAAACTCCTACAGGCAGGTTTTTCTCATCTATAACCATGTGGGCAATGACGTGTGCCCTAATGGAATGCCCCTGCTTTATAGTAGTTCAACTGGAATGCAACATGAATGCTTGAAGCCCACATTACTAACCGCAGGTAGCATATTATCCCACCTGCTAAATGGAGAGGCCTGAATTCAATCTGTGTGGCTTACCACAGCTCTTGCATATGGGTGCGGTAACCATGCTATGGAACTAATTAACAAGAAGTCTGTATTGTATGATATTCCTGTGCTCAACGCTGTAAGCCATTTCTTCCTAGGGGGTTTCGGCTAATTTCCTAAAGCTTTCTACAGCTGGGTTTCTCTCGCAGTATCCTCCCATTTAAGAAAAAAAAAAAAAACCCATCGGATCTGACAGCACAGATTTAGCTGCAGACAGAGCGAGGAAATTAGCAAAATATTCTGGAAGAAAGGTCTGGCAGAGACTAGAGGAAGAAAATAGCAAAACTCTCCTCAGGAAACCCTGAAAAAATAACCTCTCTCTCTCTCTCTCTCTCTCTCTCTCTCTCTCTCTCTCTCTCTGGCTGTAGTTAACAAGACAAACGATCTGAATCTCTCACATAATCAGAACACTAAGTTAAATATGTATCTGAGGGATTGCCGTGGGTCGATCTGCACAGCGAAGGTTCCTCCCCCGGTCGAATCCTCTCCTGTATTAAAACCAGGTCGAGTCTTTCCCGATGTGTGAGTTTCTTTGCCTCTGAAAGATACTCTGACATGAGCGGACTCCCACCACCTGTCTTTACCAGACTAGTCACAACGATCTTTTTTTTTTTTTTTTTTAATTATTACTATTTTGTATTTACTGGAGCAAAAGTTGAGTCATTTTGATCTAGCAGTCAGTGTGTGATCCAGCTGACTGTACCATACTGTAGAGGGATTGAGTAAAATGTGTGCAAGCTGTATTTATCATTTTAATTTCAGCTCGCTAGTGCTACCATCACGCACATTTGGTACAGTGAAAAACTGAATTTAAAAAAGATTGACATTTTCTAGGAATAATTACTTTCCCCCTGAATAATAACAGGAGAAAACCAGAGAGCAGAAGAATTCTATTGAAGATACAGTAACTTCTTCACTCAAATGAATGCTGCCCTTCATGCCTATTTCCATCCTTGGTTTTAAGTGGGCTGTTCATTCTTAGAATCAAGGCTTTTCTTCAGTGGGTTTCCAGAGATCTTTTATAGAAATATAAGGAAAAAAAATACAAGGTCCCCATTATGAGATCCCAGTTTAATCATTGCTCCAATATTAACATTGCTCAAAGGCCAATGTTTTCTGTTTAGGTCTATTTTTGCTTTTAGTATAAATTCATTATGTGAAACAAAAAAGTCATGTCAGCAATTGATTTAAAGTAAAAAAAAAACACAACTTTAAACTGTGACACTTAAACTAATGTTTCTTAACACTAATATGTTGATTTACATAGCTATGGTTTTGTTATGCATTATTCACTGTACAACTACATCCGTTTGCAATACATAGCAGATGTGTTAAAGAAAGAAATGTTACATTAAGGCTGTATTTGTCACTGACCAAAGTAGAGCATGCTAGCTTTGAAAATACATCCCCAAAGGTGGCACGCAATATAAATACTGTAAAACAACAACAGTGAAACAGAGCACGAAGATTCAACTATACTGTAAATGTTATCTTTGAAGTATTGCAGATTAAACCTTGTTTGTAACCTATTGCTTTGCTTTGCGTCTTACTTTGCCTGGTTTAAAAGCATATCCTGCAGCCTGCAAAACCCAAATCAGCATCTGACACATACTTAAAAAAATCATGTTTGATTTATATTGCCAGTCTGGTTTGGACTCCTGGATCCTCGCCTCTATCCTGTGCTTTTTAAAACAACCCACAAAAGGTAAAAAGCTAATACTTCACACTTAAAATGTTTAAGAATTAGAATTGGGCTAAGTTGTTCAATATAAATTTTACAAGTTTGCTTTTTTTTTTAAATGCAAGCCAGAAGCAGGGAGGTATGCAGTGTGGTAACGACACAGAGAGGATCACTGTGATGAGGGTAACTACAAGTGAACCTATTAGCTGAATCTGTAAGCTACAAAATTAATCTCTTTGTTACAAGCACAGGATTTTATTTAATTTTTTTAACACCAATTATTTTGCCTTCCCCTGTCGGCCCTCTTCAGTGGTAACTTCAGACGCCCTCCCGTTCTGCGGAGCACACTGTTAATTAGCGGGTTCTCTGTTCAATTAATCGAGAGCTGGCATTCTCAGCGGGAGCCAGAACGATAACTACAAAACTTAGGAAGTCTTACAGAGTTCAGAGGACCCAAAGTTACCATACGAAAAACTGAGTTATGATCTCTAAATCAAGGTAGTGGGTGAGCCATGTGATCACCAGAGAGTCATTTCACTGTGTAACGAAGCAGAGAGGGAACAGGGAAAAGAACATTAAAGATGACTTGTCAATGGCCTTCACTTTGGTAAACCTACAGTACCCTGGGAGGATTCGCCTCTAGTAAGAGTGACTGCAGGAAATGCCAGCTTTATAAGTACGACTAAATCTAAACTGACCCACTTATGGCATCTCATTTGAAGGTAAGTTTGAGGTTACAGGCTTGCACCCCGGCCACTGCCTCTGGCTATACAGTTCTTTATAGAATTAAAGAGCTACTCATTAGCCTACAATCTAGCAGTTCAGAATGCAAGGAGCTGGATTTGCCTTTCCTAACACATAGTCCACCACCCTGAGCAAAGATGAGTAAAATGCACGATTGCCACACACTGACTTATCAACACAGACAAGTTTATAAACCACTGTGTTTTAAATAATGTGGTATTTTACTAAACGCTGCATTGGAAAAAAAAAATTGCACACACACCCAACAGCTGAGAAGATGCTATCTGTTGATACGTATTGGTCAGTGTGACGTTTTTATAAAGAGCCTCTTTGTTCTTATTAACGCAATGGTCACTACAATCCAGTGGATTAACAGGGCACACTGACTAAAATCAAGGCTGTATCCTGTCTTCCTGTGCTGTGATCTTGTTGCGGTTCGACTGGAGCACGACTCCTGATAGCCGCCCATCAGCATTCCGGCACACGGAGGCAGTCGGATTAGGCAGGCAGATAGATTGCCCCCTCGAGGTCTGACGTTGGAGGAGTTGGAAGGACAGAACACATTTCCGAAAAAGATCTCTCTCTCTCTCTCTCTCTCTCTCTCTCTCTCTCTCTCTCTCTCTCTCTCTCCCTCTCAGCAGCACTGGCTGTGTCGATGCCTAGCTAAGGGCGCACTCTACTGTTCATTCTCAGCTCCTTCTAAACAAGAATCATAACCACCAAATTTGGACTTTAATTTTGTTGGAGAGGAAAACAACACCCACCCAAGCCAGAATATGTTACCTCGTGCAGTGTTTGTACAATTTGTGATACAGCATCAGGGAACTCAGGCATAGTAGGAAGCAGGTGGGAATTAAAGACAAGTATTGGTAAGGCAAATGGTCCCTAATGCATGCATCCTAATACAGGAATGTGGAGACACATCTCATTGTTTTAATTCATTTGATACGTGTGTTCTTCTCTTTCCAAATGATTCTCTGCTGTACAGACTGACCTATATATTCCTCCCAGATCCTGCACAGTCTTCTGCACAGTCCAATCATTCACCATTTTAAAACTGCATTAACTTGTGTTATAATGTTATACACATTTGAGAGTGGCTCAAGTATCACAAGGATGAAACTGGAAATACGGATGACCACATCCAACCTGTCAGTAAATGTTAAGCCCTGTTTCGTGCACCTCATTGCAAAAATAAGAAAGTAAGCAACATTGTATTTATGGGAGACACATGGCCTCTGCACCGCAAAGGGTTAAAGACTATGCTCTAAAATCTAACCCCAAGGTAACAGAAAGTCATGCTAATCAGGGTCTGTGAAACCAGCCATTAGGATTCAACTGCTTGGATGTGCCTGGCGACAGGTTTTAGGCCTTTTCTAGTTTAGCTCTTACAATAAGTGCTTACTACTCAAAAAATAAACAAGTTTATTCCAAACCTCCGCTGTGCACCATCTACACACGTGAGTCTACTAACAACTGAGGTGTGTCCTGAAAACAACACCAACAAATACATCAACAACTTGATAACCCACATTTTCAATTTCATTACAAAGCGTTGCTTCATTTTGCTGACCGAATAAATAAAAGCTTCACTTCGCTGCACCACAGGCACAAGGAAGAAAAGTATTTTCATGCAAAGCCGATGTAGACTTGTAGCATCAATTAACCCTCCATTGATAAGAACATTATTTTGAACCAACCTTGCCCGCAGGAGTCTATACAATCGTCCAGTTTAGCACAGGACCCAATTAAAAACAGTTGCTAATGGCTTTTTTCTCACTCTGAGTCCTCAACCACCCTTTCTACTGGTACACGAGGCTGCACAGCCTGAATCAAGGCTTTATAATGGTGATTTACAGCCTCGGAGCTGTCTTAACTGTTATAAACTTCATACTTCCCGGGTCATCATTTACAGGACTTTAATATGATAATTGCGTTCCACATTGACTTCTAGTTCAAACAATGGCAGGATTGTAAACAGCTTGACCCTGGCGAAGACTAAACCGGGATTGAGGCGCACTTGCGCTGTAACAGACACTTCTTTCACCCAAGTGGAGCCCTCCTTGTTCAATATGCTGCCACATGGACAGAAAGGGGTCTTTCTGTTATCTACAAAACAACAGGAGCCACTACTGTGCTAATTTTCAGCCGTCTGAGGCGAAATTTCTTCTTTTTTTTTGTTGTTACTTCATAGAATTTATATGAATTTATTATTTTATTTTTTTTGAAAGGCGAGGAAATAACAAGTGTTTCTCTGTGGAGCATTAGGAGTTACCATAGCTACAGTAGTGAGACGCAGTTAAAAAGCAATTATTCTGGCACATAAAGAGGAATGCACCCTCTTTGTCAGGATTCCATAACAGCTGTAATAACACCAAACTAGTAGAACGAATGTAAAATAATTTAATGTCGCACCAGACAGAGCCTTTCAGTGTCACACATGCATTCAATGTAGCAAGGAGTGAATGGAAAAGACTTGATTGTGCAGAGAGCAGCCCTGAAGAAATCATCGGAAAAGTTTACTGGAGAATGCAGTACCATGGCTCAGAGTGTGTACTGTACTCCTGATAGGCAAGCCCACCGCCACAGAGAAACTGGTTTGCTGAACTATTCTGCTGCGCTCGCCACAAACATGTGTGCAAATGAGGATTCAGAATAAAAAAAAAAAATCAAGGAGTTTTGGATTATATTTCTTGCATAAACTACTTACATGTCTACAGATACATATTTACATAAAGGGACATAAAGGTTTGGAACATTTTGTGTGTTATGTTTGTTGTGCATTAAATGCATACAGTAGTTAGCAATGGTGTCAATCCTGAACTAAATGAAAGCCCTGGGCCTCTCCCCGAGCAGAGACAGCCTTTTGGGCCAAAGCGTGCATGGTGCAAGGACTGGTGAGCCCAACAAATGCACAACACTAGTGCCAGAACTGAGTGCAGGACTTCAGGTAAAACACAAGAGCATGCATTAACCCACTGTCGCACTTAACCTCTCTTATAAGTGTTATTCTGGCTAAACATGTCAGCTTCAATAAATATCACATGTCATATCCTGCAATGCATAAACTACAATAGAATGAGACAGCTTGGATGGCATCTCCTCCCATCTCTACCAGCAAGAACCATCCACTCCTTCAATTGGTTTTCAGGGTCTGATCTGAACCCATGCACCTGACATCAAAGACCAGGACTACACTGAGGGGCACTCAATTACCCAGTCTATTACCTGTCTTTTAAAGATACGGTATTCTATGCTGTTGCCTTAAATACAAAAGGGTAGTTTAGCCCTTGCACACATATATCTACTCTCCTGGGAGTAACAGATGTTTTAAGTAAGAAATAAGATGTTGCTTGTGAGTTGGGCTCTGGCGCAGTGAGGCTCCCTCTCCCTGCTCTGTAAAAGACTCTACCTGTCTGACATGGACTGGGGGCCGGGTGACAGTCGTATTAAAACGCCATTAAAGTGTGAAATAGGAACACAGTGAGGAAATAGATTTAACCTCCCGCGCACATCGATCCCCCGCCCGCGTGCTGCTTTACTTGGTAGACAGCTGTTCTGTAATGGGTTTTTCTCTTGTGTTATTTTCCCACCTCCTCCCCTGCACTTCATTTCAGACCGTGTTATTTGTGAAAGCTGCTGACAGTCGAGGTAGTCAAGGTTTGTGTTTCCCCTGAACGCACAGCGCTGCAATGTTTCTGACAGCAGCTTTGTAAACTCACATCACTTCTCTCAACCTCACTGATTCTTTTATTTTTTTGGTGTAGGCTCTGTATGTGAATGTTTGCTTGCTGGTGTGAGAGGAGGTGACACAAACAGCAAGGTTACCCAATCACCTCTATTCTCTTTTTTTAATCACTTTAATGCTTGGAGGTGTTGTTGTTAAGTTGTTTTTTTTTTCTTACCCTTTTACTAGTATTGGTAACTTTCGACTGTGTGGATAACATACAGAGGAGTCACCAACACACGCTGTAGGGTTGGCTAGAATAGAAACTCCCTGGCAAAACTGCAGTCACCTAAAATCTGCCACTTTAACACTTTACAGTAAATTGTATTTTTACTCCAACTGCAAGAGCAAAACCTGCTGATTCCAGTTCCAGATTGTTTAGTTGGGTGTCCAGGGTCAAGTCCAAATGACCCAGCCAGGCTTGTCTATACTAGTCTGAGCTGAAGTTTGGATCTGGATCAGTATCGTTTTTTATATAGACTCTCATAACAGCAGATGAACTTGAAACGAAGAAGAAGAAGAAGAAGAAGAAGAAGAAGAAGAAGAAGAAGAAGAAGAAGAAGAAGAAGAAGAAGAAGAAGAGTGTGCAGCACAGGAATTATACTGTTGATGACTAAGTGATTATATAATGACTTCAATCAAATTAATGCACTAACAGTCCCCTGACAAAACAGCAACCTGTTATCACAGCTGATTGGTTTGTAATCTCACATTCATTTTCAACCTCCTTCCCATCATCGTATCCTGCAGATCCTCTTTACAGACATGAAGGGGCATCACCTGGAGGCACAAATCCAAGCACTGGTGAGGTACAGCTTCCTGGGAAAACACAGTTCAAACAAACAGCCAAACACAGTCATTACTGCTCACATTGAAGGAGTCCTCTTCTATTATGCCTTTTGTATTTTTACTTTAAGAGAAACTACAGATGAAGGATGTTTATCAGAACTACATCAGGCAACACCACAGTGGACAGAAATAAGCTGTTCAGAGATGAAAATGGGTTATTTGAGAGGAACAGAATCCTGTTAGCTTAATACGCTAACACAAAATGTAATACAAAAAATGGTCTATGACAGTACCCTAGTGTCCTAGTGTATTTAAACATGGATACATGGATCCTTGCTACACCTACAGTATGAGATGGGTATAGCTGCAGGCACGGAGGTAGTCTTCTCTGCACCCTTAACTGACAGTGAATGGCTTCTGTGCTCTAATAACCCCACAACCCTATTACCTTACTGGTCAAGATCTTACACTGGAACTCCTGCTGCCCCCTTGTAACACAGACTGGTCCTCATGGAAAAGCTAGCCTGACTGTGCCTTATCAGATCTACAATACTTTCTGCATGTGCTCTACTGTGTCTCCAAGAAAGACATGCATGTGACTATAGCAGCAAGGGTTCTAGCATATCAGGAACAGAACGCATGCAGTCTAGTGGTTTGTTTTCTTTCACTCAAAATATGTTGATTCTAATTTTCCGTAAGGAAGATGGACTGGGGAAAACAATTAACTGCAAATCGTACAGAATGCCTGCATTAAACCTTTAAAAACAAAATAAAAGTGGTAGAAATAAGCATTGCCTCCTAATTAAATCGGGCGCCCTGAGTAACCCTCCTACGATTCGTAATCCTAAAAGAAGCGTCTTCATTGATCTGGGGAAGGCTTCAGCAGACTCCTGATGCTTATCTCAGCATAAACAGCAGCTCTTGTGATGAGCCACGATTTAATTAGATGACAATCACTGTTAACAATGCCCAGCCAGCATCAGAGAATATGCACACTGCCGCTGGCAGTGATACATTTCAGCAGCAGGCAGGGACTCAGTTTAACTGTTTGCCTGCACTTTTCTTACATCTCTGTGCTCTGTTCTAGAATAGCTTTAGCTGTGTGATACAGCTGGGCTAAAGGGCTGGCTCCCTTTATCTTCACAACGCTGGAACAGCCCTAGAAAGTAGAAACAAGACGTGTTGCTCCCCCAGCATTGATATACAGTACCTGCTTGTTAAAATCACTAATTACATTAGAAATACTGCAGAAAGAGGTCAGCATTAACATCACTCTGTGTTCAGATAATGCAAACATGTCCCAGCCTCATTGTATCTGTCTGTGTCCTGGGCATGTGCTGTGAACCCATCTGTGTGTGTCTGTGTGTGTGTGTGTGTGTGTGTGTGTGTGTGTGTGTGTGTGTGTGTGTGTGTGTGTGTGTGTGTGTGTGTGTGTATATATATATATATATATATATATATATATATATATATATATATATATATTATACACATTATTATTTTTATTATTATTAGTATTATTATTATTATTATTGAATCATTAAGTTTGATGAGTGCAGGGTTAGATTTAGGTTTAAGAGTATTTTTTACTGAAAATATCCACTAGGTGGCGATATTGAGAACGATATTAATAATGAGAGAACCTCATTTAAGACTGCTAGCTATCACATGGGAAACTGAACTAAAGGGTTGTACATTTGAGTAGGGAGCGATTTGGAATCTAAATTAACCATCCAAGGTGTAACTAGAGCATTGAATACAACACAGCATTGTGTGCATGGTGTTGTTTTAGAAACACACGCGTGCATCTGCTTTGGGTTATTAATGCAGGTAAACCAGGTGCAAGGCTGGGAAACACTATTACAGTGCTTCAAGTATGAATGTCATCTTATTAATTAGCATCACAGCCACCCAACCACAGTTGTACAGTAACATTAGGCTTAAAATCACTATGGTAAACTTAATCATCATGGCAAACTTCAAACCACCATGGTGAACGTTTAAAAGAAAACAACACATTATGTTCAATGCCATTCTTACAGCAAGTGTCTGCATTTATTTTTATTTATTTATTTTTAATACTGAGCTCCTTAAAGCATTTCCAATGTGTGTGTGAATGAAAGCATCCTCTTCCAGAACTATATGTTTTCCATCAGGTAGACAAACATGGCAGCACGTGCGGTTTTGTTGCTGGGCTGCCCTTCCAGCTGCTGGAAAAGGTAAACTGCTAATGAAATAGTGCTTTTGGGTGAGATAAAGCTCTAATGAAAAAAGACAGCGAAACCGAGGGCACACTTTTATTATAAGCGGGGGCTTGACACAGGCTCCCCATTGGTGTGATGTGCTGTGAGCACAAAGGAAAATAATTACTGTGGCTGAACAAACAATTATTTAAAACTGAAATCACATTTAATGTACACATCTCCTACCCCCTCTACATATTGGTAAGTAATTAATAACTGCTAGTAACTCCAGGAAATACAGGTAAACTGGGTTCTTTATAGAAGTTTATAACA